>NC_088409.1:93536613-93544113 GCF_034236695.1 Oncorhynchus nerka
TGTGTGTGAGTGACTGAGCGTGTGTGTGTGAGTGACTGAGCGTGTGTGTGAGTGACTGAGCGTGTGTGTGCTGGTGAGTGACTGAGCGTGTGTGTGAGTGACTGACGTGTGTGTGAGTGACTGAGCGTGTGTGTGTGAGTGACTGAGCGTGTGTGAGTGACTGAGCGTGTGTGTGAGTGACTGAGCGTGTGTGTGAGTGACTGAGCGTGTGTGTGAGTGACTGAGCGTGTGTGTGAGATGACTGAGCGTGTGTGTGAGTGACTGAGCGGTGTGTGTGAGTGACTGAGCGTGTGTGTGTGAGTGACTGAGCGTGTGTGAGTGACTGAGCGTGTGTGTGAGTGACTGAGCGTGTGTGTGAGAGACTGAGCGTGTGTGTGAGTGACTGAGCGTGTGTGTGAGTGAGTGACTGAGCGTGTGTGTGTGAGTGACTGAGCGTGTGTGTGAGTGACTGAGCGTGTGTGTGTGAGTGACTGAGCGTGTGTGTGAGTGACTGAGCGTGTGTGTGAGTGACTGAGCGTGTGTGTGAGAGTGACTGAGCGTGTGTGTGAGAGCTGAGCGTGTGTGAGTGACTAGCGTGTGTGAGTGACTGAGCGTGTGTGTGAGTGACTGAGCGTGTGTGTGAGTGACTGAGCGTGTGTGTGAGTGACTGAGCGTGTGTGTGAGTGACTGAGCGTGTGTGTGAGTGACTGAGCGTGTGTGTGAGTGACTGAGCGTGTGTGTGAGTGACTGAGCGTGTGTGTGAGTGACTGAGCGTGTGTGTGAGTGACTGAGCGTGTGTGTGAGTGACTGAGCGTGTGTGTGAGTGACTGAGCGTGTGTGTGAGTGACTGAGCGTGTGTGTGAGTGACTGAGCGTGTGTGTGAGTGAGGACTGAGCGTGTGTGTGAGTGACTGAGCGTGTGTGTGTGAGTGACTGAGCGTGTGTGTGAGTGACTGAGCGTGTGTGTGAGTGACTGAGCGTGTGTGTGTGAGTGACTGAGCGTGTGTGTGAGTGACTGAGCGTGTGTGTGAGTGACTGAGCGTGTGTGAGTGACTGAGCGTGTGTGTGAGTGACTGAGCGTGTGTGTGAGTGACTGAGCGTGTGTGTGTGAGTGACTGAGCGTGTGTGTGAGTGACTGAGCGTGTGTGTGAGTGACTGAGCGTGTGTGTGAGTGACTGAGCTGTGTGTGTGAGTGGCTGGAGCGTGTGTGTGAGTGACTGAGCGTGTGTGTGTGAGTGACTGAGCGTGTGTGTGAGTGACTGAGCGTGTGTGTGAGTGACTGAGCGTTGTGTGAGTGACTGAGCGTGTGTGTGAGTGACTGGTGTGTGAGTGACTGAGCGTGTGTGTGAGTGACTGAGCGTGTGTGTGAGTGACTGAGCTGTGTGTGTGAGCGACTGAGCGTGTGTGTGAGTGACTGAGCGTGTGTGTGAGTGACTGAGCGTGTGTGTGAGTGACTGAGCGTGTGTGTGAGTGACTGAGCGTGTGTGTGTGAGTGACTGAGCGTGTGTGTGAGTGACTGAGCGTGTGTGAGTGACTGAGCGTGTGTGTGGAGTGACTGAGCGTGTGTGTGTAGTGACTGAGCGTGTGTGTGAGTGACTGAGCGTGTGTGTGAGTGACTGAGCGTGTGTGTGAGTGACTGAGCGTGTGTGTGAGTGACTGAGCGTGTGTGTGAGTGACTGAGCGTGTGTGTGAGTGAGCTGAGCGTGTGTGTGAGTGACTGAGCGTGTGTGTGAGTGACTGAGCGTGTGTGTGAGTGACTGGTAGCGTGTGTGAGTGACTGAGCGTGTGTGTGAGTGACTGAGCGTGTGTGTGAGACTGAGCGTGTGTGTGAGTGACTGAGCGTGTGTGAGCTGAGTGCTGAGTGTGTGTGAGTGACTGAGCGTGTGTGTGAGTGACTGAGCGTTTTTGTGAGTGACTGAGCGTGTGTGTGAGTGACTGAGCGTGTGTGTGAGTGACTGAGCGTGTGTGTGTGAGTGACTGAGCGTGTGTGTGAGTGACTGAGCGTGTGTGTGAGTGACTGAGCGTGTGTGTGTGAGTGGCCGTGTGTGTGGTGACTGGCGTGTGTGTGAGTGACTGGCGTGTGTGAAGTGACTGAGCGTGCGTGTGTGAGTGACTGAGCCGTGTGTGTGTGAGTGGCGTGTTTGTGTGAGTGCGTGTGTGATGACTGGCGTGTGGTGACTGAGCGTGTGTGTGAGGCTAAGCGTGTGTGGTGACTGAGCGTGTGTGTGTGAGTGACTGAGCGTGTGTGAAGTGACTGGCGTGTGTGTGACTGGCGTGTGTGTGAGTGACTGAGCGTGTGTGTGTGTGAGAGCGTGTGAAGTGACTGGCGTGTGTGTGTGAAGTGACTAGCGTGTGTGTGTGAGTGACTGAGCGTTTGTGTGAAGTGACTGGCGTGTGTGTGACTGGCGTGTGTGGTGGCGTGAGCATGCGTGTGAAGTGACTGGCGTGCTGTGTGGTGACTGGCGTGTGTGTGAGAGACTGAGCGTGTGTGTGAGTGACTGAGCGTGTGTGTGAAGACTGAGCGTGTGTGTGAGGGACTGAGCGTGTGTGTGATGACTGAGCGTGTGTGTGAGTGGCTGAGCGTTTGTGAGTGACTGAGCGTGTGTGCGTTTGTGTGGTGACTGAGCGTTGTGTGAAGTGACTGGCGTGTGTGTGTGACTGGCGTGCGTGTGAGTGACTGAAGCGTGTGAGTGACTGAGCGTGTGTGTGAGGTGACTGAGCGTGTGTGTGATGACTGAGCGTGTGTGTGTAGTGACTGAGCGTGTGTGTGACTGAGCGTATGTGAGTGACTGAGCATGTGTGTGTGTGACTGGCGTGTGTGTGGTGACTGAGCATGTGTGACTGGCGTGTGTGTGAGTGACTGGCGTGTGTGTGAGAGACTGAGCGTGTGTGAAGACTGAGCTTGTGTGACTGAGCGTTTTTGTGAAGTGACTGAGCGTGTGTGTGTGAGTGACTGAGCATGTTTTTGAGTGACTGAGCGTGTGTGTGAGTGACTGAGCGTGTGTGAAGTGGCTGGCGTTTGTGTGTGAGTGACTGGCGTGTGTGTGAGTGACTGAGCGTGTGTGTGTGGTGACTGGACGTGTGTGTGAGTGCTTTGTGGTGACTGGCGTGTGTGTGAGTGGCTGAGCGTTTGTTTGAGTGACTGAGCGTGTGTGAGTGACTGAGCATGTGTGTGTGAGTGACTGAGCCTTTGTGTGTGGTGAGCGTGCGTGTGAGTGACTGGCGTGTGTGTGAAGTGACTGGCGTGTGTGAGTGGCTGAGCGTGTGTGCGTGACTGGCGTGTGTGTGTGAGTGACTGAGCGTGTGTGTGACTGGCGTGTGTGCGTGTGACTGAGCGTGTGTGAGTGACTGAGCCTGTGTGTGTGAGACTGAGCGTGTTTGTGAGTGACTGGCGTGTGTGTGTGAGTGACTGGCGTGTGAGTGACTGAGCATGTGTGTGTGTGACTGGCGTGTGAGTGACTGGCGTGTGTGTGGTGACTGGCGTGTGTGGTGTGGCGTGTGTGTGAGAGACTGAGCGTGTGTGAAGTGACTGGCGTGTGTGTGAGAAACTGAGCGTGTGTGTGTAGTGACTGGCGTGTGTGTGTGAAGTGACTGGCGTTTGTGGTGACTGAGCGTGTGTGTGACTGACGTTTGTGTGTAGGGACTGGCGTGTGTGTAGTGACTGAGCGTGTGTGTAGAGACACTGGCGTGTGAGAAAACTGGCGTGTGAGTGACTGAGTATTTTGTGAGTGACTGAGCGTGTGTGTGTGAGTGGCTGAGCGTTTGTTTGAGTGACTGAGCGTGTGTGTGAGTGACTGAGCATGTGTGTGTGAGTAGCTGAGCGTTTGTGTGTGAGTGACTGAGCGTGTGTGTAGTGACTGAGCGTGTGTGTGAGTGACTGGCGTGTGTGTGAAGGCTGAGCATGTGTGTGACTGGCGTGAAGTGACTGAGCGTGTGAGTGACTGAGCGTGTGTGTGAGTGACTAGCGTGTGTGTGTGAGTGACTGAGCCTGTGTGTGTGAGTGAGCGTGTTTGTGAGTGACTGAGCGTGTGTGAGTGACTGAGCGTGTGTGAGAGACTGAGCGTGTGTGTGAGTGACTGACTGTGTGTGTGAGTGACTGAGCGTGTGTGAGTGACTGGCGTGTGTGTGTGAGTGAGCGTGTGTGTGACTGGCGTGTGTGTGAGTGACTGAGCGTGTGTGTGAAGACTGAGCGTGTGAGTGACTGAGCGTGTGTGTGTGGAGTGACTGAGCGTGTGTGTGAGTGACTGAGCGTGTGTGTGTGAGTGACTGAGCGTGTGTGTGTGAGTGACTGAGCGTGTGTGTGAGTGACTGAGCGTGTGTGTGTGAGTGAGCGTGTGTGTGTGAGTGAGCGTGTGTGTGAGTGACTGAGCGTGTGTCAGTGACTGGCGTGTGTGTGAGAGACTGAGTGTGTGTGTGAGTGACTGAGCCGTGTGTGAGAGACTGAGCGTGTGTGTGAGAGACTGAGCGTGTGTGTGAGTGACTGAGCGTGTGTGTGTGAGTGGCTGAGCGTTTGTGTGAGTGACTGAGCGTGTGTGTGAGTGACTGAGCGTTTGTGTGTGAGTGACTGAGCGTGTGTGTGAGTGACTGAGCGTGTGTGTGTGAGTGGCTGAGCGTGTGTGTGAGTGACTGAGCGTGTGTGTGTGAGTGACTGAGCGTGTGTGTGAGTGACTGAGCGTGTGTGTGAGTGACTGAGCGTGTGTGTGTGAGTGACTGAGCATGTGTGTGAGTGAGCGTGTGTGAGTGACTGAGCGTGTGTGGTGACTGGCGTGTGTGTGACTGAGTGACTGAAGACTGTGTGTGAAGTGAGTGACGTGTGAGCAGCGTGAAAACTGTGTGTGAGAGACTGAACGTGTGTGTGAGAGACTGAGTGTTTTTGTGAGTGACTGAGTGTGAGCAGCGTTGTTTGAGTGACTGAGCGTGTGTGTGAGTGACTGGCGTGTGTGTGAAGACTGAGCGTGTGTGTGAGTGACTGAGCGTGTGTGTGAGTGACTGGCGTGTGTGTGAGTGACTGAGCGTGTGTGTGTGAGTGGCTGAGCGTGTGTGTGACTGAGCGTGTGTGTGTGAGTGACTGAGCGTGTGTGTGAGTTGGCGTGTGTGAGTGACTGAGCGTGTGTGTGGTGACTGAGCGTGAGTGAGCGTGTTTGTGAGTGACTGAGCGTGTGTGTGAGTGACTGGCGTGTGTGTGAGACTGAGCGTGTGTGTGAGTGACTGAGCGTGTGTGTGAGTGACTGAGCGTGTGTGCAGTGACTGAGCATGTGTGTGTGTGAGGACTGGCGTGTGTGTGAGTGACTGAGCATGTGTGTGAGTGACTGAGCGTGTGTGTGAGTGACTGAGCGTGTGTGTGAGTGACTGAGCGTGTGTGTGTGTGAGTGACGTGTGTGTGTGACTGAGCGTGTGTGTGAGTGACTGAGCGTGTGTGAGTGACTGAGCATGTGTGTGAGAGACTGAGCGTGTGTGTGAGTGACTGAGCGTGTGTGTGAGAAACTGAGCGTGTGTGTGAGAGACTGAACGTGTGTGTGAGAGACTGAGTGTTTTTGTGAGTGACTGAGCGTGTGTGTGTGAGTGGCTGAGCGTTTGTTTGAGTGACTGAGCGTGTGTGTGAGTGACTGAGCATGTGTGTGTGAGTGGCTGAGGCGTTTGTGTGTGACTGGCGTGTGTGTGAGTGACTGAGCGTGTGTGTGAGAGTGACTGAGCGTGTGTGTGTGAGTGCTGAGCGTGTGTGTGAGTGACTGAGCGTGTGTGTGAGTGTGTGAGTGAGTAGCTGAGCGTGTGTGTGTGAGTGGCTGAGCCTGTGTGTGAGTGACTGAGCGTGTTTGTGAGTGACTGAGCGTGTGTGTGTGAGTGACTGAGCGTGTGTGTGACTGAGCGTGTGTGTGAGTGACTGAGCGTGTGTGTGTGAGTGACTGAGCGTGTTGTGAGTGACTGAGCGTGTGTGTGAGTGACGTGTGTGTGTGACTGAGCGTGTGTGTGAGTGACTGAGCATGTGTGAGAGACTGAGCGTGTGTGTGAGTGACTGAGCGTGTGTGTGAGTGACTGAGCGTGTGTGTGTGGTGACTGAGCCGTGTGTGTGTGAGTGAGCGTGTGTGTGAGTGACTGAGCATATGTGTGAGTGACTGAGCGTGTGTGAGTGCTGTGCGTGTGTGAGTGACTGAGCGTGTGTGAGAGACTGAGCGTTTGTGTGAGACTGGCGTGTGTGTCCGTGTGTGTGAGAGACTGAGCGTGTGTGTGAGAGACTGAGCGTGTGTGTGAGTGACTGAGCGTGTGTGTGTGTGGCTGAGCGTTTGTGTGTGACTGGCGTGTGTGTGAGTGACGCGTTTGTGTGTGAGTGACTGAGCGTGTGTGTGAGTGACTGAGCGTGTGTGTGTGAGTGGCTGAGCGTGTGTGTGAGTGACTGAGCGTGTGTGTGTGACTGGCGTGTGTGTGAGTGGCGTGTGTGTGAGTGACTGGCGTGTGTGTGAGTGACTGAGCGTGTGTGTGTGAGTGACTGAGCGTGTGTGTGAGAGACTGAGCGTGTGTGTGTGAGTGACTGAGCGTGTGTGTGAGTGACTGAGCCTGTGTGTGTGTGAGTGAGCGTGTTTGTGAGTGACTGAGCGTGTGTGTGTGAGTGACTGAGCGTGTGTGAGTGACTGAGCGTGTGTGTGAGTGACTGAGCGTGTGTGTGAGTGACTGAGCATGTGTGTGAGAGACTGAGCGTGTGTGTGAGTGACTGAGCGTGTGTGTGAGAAACTGAGCGTGTGTGTGAGAGACTGAACGTGTGTGTGAGAGACTGAGTGTTTTTGTGAGTGACTGAGCGTGTGTGTGTGAGTGGCTGAGCGTTTGTTTGAGTGACTGAGCGTGTGTGTGAGTGACTGAGCGTGTGTGTGTGAGTGGCTGAGCGTTTGTGTGTGAGTGACTGAGCGTGTGTGTGAGTGACTGAGCGTGTGTGTGTGAGTGACTGAGCGTGTGTGTGTGAGTGGCTGAGCGTGTGTGTGTGACTGAGCGTGTGTGTGTGAGTGACTGAGCGTGTGTGTGAGTGACTGAGCGTGTGTGTGAGTGACTGAGCGTGTGTGTGTGAGTGACTGAGCCTGTGTGTGTGTGAGTGAGCGTGTTTGTGAGTGACTGAGCGTGTGTGTGTGAGTGACTGAGCGTGTGTGTGAGAGACTGAGCGTGTGTGTGAGTGACTGAGCGTGTGTGTGTGAGTGACTGAGCGTGTGTGTGAGTGACTGAGCGTGTGTGTGTGAGTGAGCGTGTGTGTGTGACTGAGCGTGTGTGTGAGTGACTGAGCGTGTGTGTGAGAGACTGAGCATGTGTGTGAGTGACTGAGCGTGTGTGTGTGAGTGACTGAGCGTGTGTGTGAGTGACTGAGCGTGTGTGTGAGTGACTAAGCTTGTATGTGAGTGACTGAGCGTGTGTGTGAGTGACTGAGCATATGTGTGAGTGACTGAGCGTGTGTGTGAGTGACAGAGTGTGTGTGTGAGTGACTGAGCGTGTGTGTGAGAGATTGAGCGTGTGTGTGAGAGACTGAGCGTGTGTGTGAGAGACT
>NC_088409.1:93549113-93554480 GCF_034236695.1 Oncorhynchus nerka
CCTCTGTCCCTCTCTCTGTCCCTCTCACTGTCCATATCTATGTCCCTCTCACTGTCCATTTCTATGTCTTCCCTCTCTCCCTGTCTCTCTAATATTCAGTTTTCTTTGAGAGAGAGTGGGAGGGTCTTTCTCCCTCTCTCTCTCTCTCTCTCTCTCTCGGTGTCTCTGTCTCTTTAATCTTCAGATGTATTTGAGAGGGAGAGAGTTGGTGTCTATCTCTGGTATAAACACCATGGGACTGCTCAGAAAGGAGACACGTTCTGTCTCCTAGAGATGAACGTACTTTGGTGTGAAAAATGCAAATCAATCCCAGAACAACAGCAAAGGACCTTGTAAAGATGCTGGAGGAAACAGGTACAAAAGTATCTATATCCACAGTAAAACGAGTCCTATATCGACATAACCTGAAAGGCCGCTCAGTAAGGAAGAAGCCACTGTTCCTAAACCGCCATAAAAAAAAGCCAGAAAACGGTTTGCAACTGTACATGGGGACAAAGATAATACTTTTTGGAGAAATATCCTCTGGTCTGATGAAACAAAAATATAAGTTTTAGGCCATAATGACTGTTGTTATGTTTGGAGGAAAAGGGGGAGGCTTGCAAGCCGAAGAACACTATCACTTGTATGTTCACGACGGTGGCAGCTGGTTTCTCACGCATCAGCATGACAGAAACAAACATCTTTCTGGTAAGAAGAGGGGCGGGGCGTATGCCTTATGGCTAACGGGCGTGGTGTGGCCACAACAATATACAGGAACTCAAGTCCTTCTGTTCACCTGATTTAGAATTCCTCACAATCAAATGTCGACCGCATTATCTACCAAGGGAATTCTCTTCGATTATAATCACAACCGTATATATTCCCCCCCAAGCAGACACATCGATGGCTCTGAACGAACTTTATTTGACTCTTTGCAAACTGGAATCCATACATCCTGAGGCTGCATTCATTGTAGCTGGGGATTTTAACAAGGCTAATCTGAAAACAAGACTCCCTAAATTGTATCAGCATATTGATTGCGCAACCAGGGCTGGCAAAACCTTGGATCATTGCTATTCTAACTTCATGATGCATATAAGGCCCTGCCCCGCCCTCCTTTTCGAAAAACTGACCACGACTCCATTTTGTTGATCCCTGCCTACAGACAGAAACTAAAACAAGAAGCTCCCACGCTGAGGTCTGTCCAATGCTGGTCCGACCAATCCTGATTCCACACTCCCAAGACTGCTTCCATCACTTGGACTGGGATATGTTTACCGTATTCGTCAGACAACAACATTGACGAATACGCTGATTCTGTGTCGAGTTCATTAGAACGTGCGTTGAAGATGTCGTTCCCATAGCAACGATAAAAACATTCCCTAACCAGAAACCGTGGATTGATGGCAGCATTCGCGTGAAACTGAAAGCGCGAACCACTGCTTTTAATCAGGCAAGGTGACCGGAAACATGACAGAATATAAACAATTCAGCTATTCCCTCCGCAAGGCTATTAAACAAGCTAAAGCGTCAGTACAGAGACAAAGTGGAATCTCAATTCAACGGCTCAGACACAAGAGGCATGTGGCAGGGTCTACAGTCAATCACGGACTACAAGAAGAAACCCAGCCCAGTCACGGACCAGGATGTCTTGCTCCCAGGCAGACTAAATAACTTTTTGCCCGCTTTGAGGACAATACAGTGCCACTGACACGGCCTGCAACGAAAACATGCGGTCTCTCCTTCACTGCAGCCGAGGGTGAGTAAGACATTTAAACGTGTTAACCCTCGCAAGGCTGCAGGCCCAGACGGCATCCCCAGCCGCCCTCAGAGCATGTCAGACCAGCTGGCCGGTGTGTTTTACGGACATATTCAATCAATCCCTATACCAGTCTGCTGTTCCCACATGCTTCAAGAGGGCCACCATTGTTCCTGTTCCCAAACATTTAACATTTAAGTCATTTAGCCGACGCTCTTATCAGAAGCGACTTACAAAGTGGTGCTTTCACCTTATGACATCCAGTGGAACAGCCACTTTACAATAGTGCATCTAGGTCTTTTAAGGGGGGGGGAGAAGGATTACTTTATCCTATCTAGGTATTCCTTAAAAGAGTGGGGGTTTCAGGTGTCTCCGGAAGGTGGTGATTGACTCTGCTGTCCTGGCGTCGTGAGGGAGTTTGTTCCACCATTGGGGGAGCCAGAGCAGCGAACAGTTTGACTGGGCTGGCGGGAACTGTACTTCCTCAGTGGTGGGGAGCGGGAGCAGGCCAGAGGTGGATGACACGCAGTGCCCTTGTTTGGAGTGTAGGGCCTGATCAGAGCCTGGAGGTACTGAGAGGTGCCGTTCCCCTCACAGCTCCGTAGGCAAGCACCATGGTCTTGTAGCGGATGCGAGCTTCAGCTGGAAGCCAGTGGAGAGAGCGGAGAGCGGGAAGTGACGTGAGGAGCAGGGAAAGGTTGAACACCAGGCAGACTGCGGCGTTCTGGATGAGTTGTAGGGGTTTAATGGCACAGGCAGGAGCCCAGCCAACAGCGAGTTGCAGTAATCCAGGCGGGAGATGACAAGTGCCTGGATTAGGACCTGCGCCGCTTCCTGTGTGAAGGCAGGGTCGTACTCTGCGGATGTTGTAGAGCATGAACCTACAGGAGCAGACCACCGCCTTGATGTTGTTGAAACGACAGGGTGTTGTCCAGGATCACGCCAAGGTTCTTAGCGCTCTGGGAGGAGGACACGATGGAGTTGTCAACCGTGATGGCGAGATCATGGAGCGGGCAGTCCTTCCCGGGAGGAAGAGCAGCTCCGTCTTGCCGAGTTCAGCTTGAGGTGGTGATCCGTCATCCACACTGATATGTCTGCCAGACATGCAGAGATGCGATTCGCCACCTGGTCATCAGAGGGGAAAGGAGAAGATTAATTGTGTGTCGTCTGCATAGCAATGATAGGAGAGACCATGTGAGGTTATGACAGAGCCAAGTGACTTGGTGTATAGCGAGAATAGGAGAGGGCCTAGAACAGAGCCCTGGGGACACCAGTGGTGAGAGCACGTGGTGTGGAGACAGATTCTCGCCACGCCACCTGGTAGAGCGACCTGTCAGGTAGGACGCAATCCAAGCGTGGGCCGCGCCGAGAGATGCCCAACTCGGAGAGGTGGAGAGGGAGGATCTGATGGTTCACAGTATCGAAGGCAGCCGATAGGTCTAGAAGGATGAGAGCAGAGGAGAGAGAGTTAGCTTTAGCAGTGCGGAGCGCCTCCGTGATACAGAGAAGAGCAGTCTCAGTTGAATGACTAGTCTTGAAACCTGACTGATTTGGATCAAGAAGGTCATTCTGAGAGAGATAGCGGGAGAGCTGGCCAAGGACGGCACGTTCAAGAGTTTTGGAGAGAAAAGAAAGAAGGGATACTGGTCTGTAGTTGTTGACATCGGAGGGATCGAGTGTAGGTTTTTTCAGAAGGGGGTGCAACTCTCGCTCTCTTGAAGACGGGAGGGGACGTAGCCAGCGGTCAGGGATGAGTTGATGAGCGAGGTGAGGTAAGGAGAAGGTCACCGGAGATGGTCTGGAGAAGAGAGGAGGGGATAGGGTCAAGCGGGCAGGTTGTTGGGCGGCGGCCCGTCACAAGACGCGAGATGTCATCTGGAGAGAGAGGGGAGAAAGAGGTCAGAGCACAGGGTAGGGCAGTGTGAGCAGAACCAGCGGTGTCGTTTGACTTAGCAAACGAGGATCGGATGTCGTCGACCTTCTTTTCAAAATGGTTGACGAAGTCATCTGCAGAGAGGGAGGAGGGGGAGGGGAGGGAGGATTCAGGAGGGAGGAGAAGGTGGCAAAGAGCTTCCTAGGGTTAGAGGCAGATGCTTGGAATTTAGAGTGGTAGAAAGTGGCTTTAGCAGCAGAGACAGAGGAGGAAAATGTAGAGAGGAGGGAGTGAAAGGATGCCAGGTCCGCAGGGAGGCGAGTTTTCCTCCATTTCCGCTCGGCTGCCCGAGCCCTGTTCTGTGAGCTCGCAATGAGTCGTCGAGCCACGGAGCGGGAGGAGGACCCGAGCCGGCCTGGAGGATAGGGGACATAGAGAGTCAAAGGATGCAGAAAGGGAGGAGAGGAGGGTTGAGGAGGCAGAATCAGGAGATAGGTTGGAGAAGGTTTGAGCAGAGGAAGAGATGATAGGATGGAAGAGGAGAGAGTAGCGGGGGGAGAGAGAGCGAAGGTTGGGACGGCGCGATACCATCCGAGTAGGGGCAGTGTGGGAAGTGTTGGATGAGAGCGAGAGGAAAAGGATACAAGGTAGTGGTCGGAGACTTGGAGGGGAGTTGCAATGAGGTTAGTGGAAGAACAGCATCTAGTAAAGATGAGGTCGAGCGTATTGCCTGCCTTGTGAGTAGGGGGAAGGTGAGAGGGTGAGGTCAAAGAGGAGAGGAGTGGAAAGAAGGAGGCAGAGAGAATGAGTCAAAGGTAGGCGTGGGGAGAGTTAAAGTCGCCCAGAACTGTGAGAGGTGAGCCGTCCTCAGGAAAGGAGCTTATCAAGGCATCAAGCTCATTGATGAACTCTCCGAGGAACCTGGAGGGCGATAAATGATAAGGATGTTAAGCTTGAAAGGGCTGGTAACTGTGACAGCATGGAATTCAAAGGAGCGATAGACAGATGGGTATGGGGAGAAAGAGAATGACCACGGGGAGAGATGAGGATCGGTGCCACCACCCGCTGACCAGAAGCTCTCGGGGTGTGCGAGAGCACGTGGGCGGACGAAGAGAGAGCAGTAGGAGTAGCGGTGTTGTCTGTGGTGATCCATGTTTCCGTCAGAGCCAAGAAGTCGAGGACTGGAGGGAGGCATAGGCTGAGATGAACTCTGCCTTGTTGGCCGCAGATCGGCAGTTCAGAGGCTACCGGAGACCTGGAACTCCGTGGGTCGTGCGCTGGGACCACCAGATTAGGGTGGCGCGGCCATGCGGTGTGGAAGCGTTTGTATGGTCTGTGCAGAGAGGAGAGAACAGGGATAGACAGACACAGTTGACAGGCTAGAGAAGAGAGCTACGCTAATGCAGAGGAGATTGGAATGACAAGTGGACTACGCGTCTCAGAATGTTCAGAAAGTTAAACTTACGTAGCAAGAATCTAATTGACTAAAATGATTAAAATGATACAGTACTGCTGAGGTAGGCTAGCTGGCGTTGTTTTGTGACACTACCTAATCAAGTCGTTCCGTTGAGTGTAAAAGTTTCTACAATGCTGCTATTCGGGAGCTAGCTGGCTAGCTAGCAGTGTGGATTACGGTCCGTTGCATTAAGAACGACAATAGCTGGCTAGCTAACCTAGAAAATCGCTCTAGACTACACAGGTATCTTTGAAACAAAGACGGCTATGTAGCTAGCTATGTAGCTAGCTACGATCAAGC
>NC_088409.1:93554980-93584980 GCF_034236695.1 Oncorhynchus nerka
GTGTACTATGTTGTTATGGTAGCAGCAGTCTCCAGTGTGCTATGGTTGTTATGGTAGCAGCAGTCTCCAGTGTACTATGGTTGTTATGGTAGCAGCAGTCTCCAGTGTGCTATGGTTGTTATGGTAGCAGCAGTCTCAGTGTACTATGTTGTTATGGTAGCAGCAGTCTCCAGTGTGCTATGGTTGTTATGGTAGCAGCAGTCTCAGTGTACTATGTTGTTATGGTAGCAGAAGTCTCGGTGTACTATGGTTGTTATGGTAGCAGCTGTCTCCAGTGTACTATGGTTGTTATGGTAGCAGCAGTCTCCGTGTACTATGTTGTTATGGTGGCAGCAGTCTCCAGTGTAGTAGCATTCTCCAGTGTACTATGGTTGTTATGGACAGCAGCAGTCTCCGGTGTGCTATGGATTTGTTATGGTGCAGCAGTCTCCAGTGTACTATGGTTGTTATGGTAGCAGTAGTCTCAGTGTATTATGGTTATTTATGGTAGCAGCAGTCTGTGGTATTACTATATGGTTTGTTATGGTAGCAACAGTCTCAGTGTGCTTCTGGATTTGTTATGGTAGCAGCAGTCTCCAGTGTACTATGGTTGTTATGGTAGCAGCGGTCTCAGTGTGCTATATGTTGTTATGGGTAGCAGTCTCCAGTGTGTGCTATGTTGTTATGGTAGCAGCAGTCTCCAGTGTGCTATGGTTGTTATGGTAGCAGCAGTCTCCAGTGTACTATGTTGTTATGGTAGCAGAAGTCTCCAGTGTACTATGGTTGTTATGGTAGCAGCTGTCTCAGTGTACTATGGTTATTATGGTAGCAGCAGTCTCCCGTGTACTATGTTGTTATGGTAGCAGCAGTCTCAGTGTAGTAGCATTCTCCAGTGTACTATGGTTGTTATGGTAGCAGCAGTCTCAGTGTGCTATGGTTGTTATGGTAGCAGCAGTCTCCAGTGTACTATGGTTGTTATGGTAGCAGTAGTCTCCAGTGTATTATGGTTGTTATGGTAGCAGCAGTCTGTAGTGTACTATGGTTGTTATGGTAGCAGCAGTCTCCAGTGTGCTATGGTTGTTATGGTAGCAGCAGTCTCCAGTGTGCTATGGTTGTTATGGTAGCAGCAGTCTCCAGTGTACTATGGTTGTTATGGTAGCAGCAGTCTCAAGTGTACTATGGTTGTTATGGTAGCAGCAGTCTCAGTGTAGTATGGTTGTTATGGTAGCAGCAGTCTCCAGTGTACTATGTTATGGTAGCAGCAGTCTCAGTGTACTATGTTGTTATGGTAGCAGCAATCTCCCAGTGTGCTATGGTTCTTATGGTAGCAACAGTCTCCAGTGTACTATGGTTGTTATGGTAGCAGCAGTCTCAGTGTACTATGGTTGTTATGGTAGCAGCAGTCTCCAGTGTAGTATGTTATGGTAGCAGCAGTCTCCAGTGTACTATGGTAGCAGTCTCAGTGTGCTATGGTTGTTATGGTAGCAGCAGTCTCCAGTGTACTATGGTTGTTATGGTAGCAGCAGTCTCAGTGTACTATGGTTGTTATGATAGCAGCAGTCTCAGTGTACTATGGTTGTTATGGTAGCAGTCTCAGTGTACTATGTTGTTATGGTAGCAGCAGTCTCCAGTGTACTATGGTTGTTATGGTAGCAGCAGTCTCCAGTGTACTATGGTTGTTATGGTAGCAGTCTCAGTGTACTATGTTGTTATGGTAGCAGCAGTCTCCAGTGTGCTATGGTTGTTATGGTAGCAGCAGTCTCAGTGTGCTATGGTTGTTATGGTAGCAGCAGTCTCCCAGTGTACTATGGTTGTTATGGTAGCAGCAGTCTCCAGTGTACTATGTTGTTATGGTAGCAGCAATCTCCAGTGTGCTATGGTTGTTATGGTAGCAGCAGTCTCCAGTGTGCTATGGTTGTTATGGTAGCAGTCTCAGTGTGCTATGGTTGTTATGGTAGCAGTCTCAGTGTACTATGGTTGTTATGGTAGCAGTCTCCAGTGTGCTATAGTTGTTATGGTAGCAGCAGTCTCCAGTGTACTATGGTTGTTATGGTAGCAGCAGTCTCAGTGTACTATGTTGTTATGGTAGCAGAAGTCTCCAGTGTACTATGGTTGTTATGGTAGCAGCGGTCTCAGTGTGATATGGTTGTTATGGTAGCAGAAGTCTCCCAGTGTGCTATGGTTGTTATGGTAGCAGCAGTCTCCAGTGTGCTATGGTTGTTATGGTAGCAGACGTCTCAGTGTACTATGTTGTTATGGTAGCAGAAGTCTCAGTGTACTATGGTTGAAATGGTAGCAGCAGTCTCAGTGTAGTATGTTGTTATGGTAAAAGCAGTCTCCAGTGTACTATGGTGGTAGCGGTCTCAGTGTGCTATGGTTGTTATGGTAGTAGCAGTCTCCAGTGTGCTATGGTTGTTATGGTAGCAGCAGTCTCCAGTGTACTATGGTTGTTATGGTAGCAGCAGTATCCAGTGTACTATGGTTGTTATGGTAGCAGCAGTCTCCAGTGCACTATGGTTGTTATGGTAGCAGCAGTCTCAGTGTACTATGTTGTTATGGTAGCAGCAGTCTCAGTGTACTATGGTTGTTATGGTAGCAGCAGTCTCCAGTGTACTATGTTGTTATGGTAGCAGCAGTCTCCAGTGTGCTATGGTTGTTATGGTAGCAGCAGTCTCCAGTGTGCTATGGTTGTTATGGTAGCAGTCTCCAGTGTACTATGGTTGTTATGGTAGCAGTCTCCCAGTGTACTATGCTTGTTATGGTAGCAGAAGTCTCAGTGTACTATGGTTGTTATGGTAGCAGCAGTCTTCAGTGTACTATGTTGTTATGGTAGCAGTCTCAGTGTACTATGGTTGAAATGGTAGCAGCAGTCTCAGTGTAATATGTTGTTATGGTAGCAGCAGTCTCCAGTGTACTATGGTATGTAGCAGTCTCCAGTGTGCTATGGTTGTTATGGTAGCAGCAGTCTCAAGTGTACTATGGTTGTTATGGTAGCAGCAGTCTCCAGTGTACTATGTTGTTATGGTAGCAGCAGTCTCCAGTGTACTATGGTTGTTATGGTAGCAGCAGTCTCCAGTGTGCTATGGTTGTTATGGTAGCAGCAGTCTCCAGTGTACTATGGTTGTTATGGTAACAGCAGTCTCCAGTGTGCTATGGTTGTTATGGTAGCAGCAGTCTCAGTGTGTGCTATGGTTGTTATGGTAGCAGCAGTCTCAGTGTGCTATGGTTGTTATGGTAGCAGTAGTCAGTGTGCTATGTTGTTATGGTAGCAGCAGTCTCCAGTGTGTACTATGGTTGTTATGGTAGCAGCAGTCTCCAGTGTGCTATGGTTGTTATGGTAGCGCAGTCTCCAGTGTACTATGCTTGTTATGGTAGCAGCAGTCTCCAGTGTACTATGTTGTTATGGTAGCAGCAGTCTCATGGTTGTTAGCAGCAGTCTCCAGTGTACTATGGTTGAAATGGTAGCAGCAGTCTCCAGTGTAGCAGTCTCCTATGTGTAGCTCTCATGTGCTATGGTTGTTATGGTAGCAGCAGTCTCCAGTGTACTATGGTTGTTATGGTAGCAGCAGTATCCAGTGTACTATGGTTGTTATGGTAGCAGCAGTCTCAGTGTGCTATGGTTGTTATGGTAGCAGCAGTCTCAGTGTACTATGGTTGTTATGGTAGCAGCAGTCTCCAGTGTACTATGGTTGTTATGGTAGCAGCAGTCTCCAGTGTACTATGGTTGTTATGGTAGCAGCAGTCTCAGTGTACTATGTTGTTATGGTAGCAGCAGTCTCCAGTGTGCTATGGTTGTTATGGTAGCAGCAGTCTCCAGTGTGCTATGTTGTTATGGTAGCAGCAGTCTCAGTGTACTATGGTTGTTATGGTAGCAGTCTCCAGTGTACTATGGTTGTTATGGTAGCAGCAGTCTCCAGTGTACTATGTTGTTATGGTAGCAGCAGTCTCAGTGTGCTATGGTTGTTATGGTAGCAGCAGTCTCCAGTGTGCTATGGTTGTTATGGTAGCAGTCTCCAGTGTACTATGGTTGTTATGGTAGCAGCAGTCTCCAGTGTGCTATGTTGTTATGGTAGCAGCAGTCTCCAGTGTGCTATGGTTGTTATGGTAGCAGCAGTCTCCAGTGTGCTATGGTTGTTATGGTAGCAGCAGTCTTCAGTGTGCTATGGTTGTTATGGTAGCAGCAGTCTCCAGTGTACTATCTCCCGGTGTGCTATGGTTGTTATGGTAGCAGCAGTCTCCAGTGTACTATGGTTGTTATGGTAGCAGTCTCCAGTGTACTATGTTGTTATGGTAGCAGTCTCCAGTGTGCTATGGTTGTTATGGTAGCAGCAGTCTCCAGTGTGCTATGGTTGTTATGGTAGCAGCAGTCTCCAGTGTACTATGGTTGTTATGGTAGCAGCAGTCTCCAGTGTGCTATGTTTGTTATGGTAGCAGCAGTCTCCAGTTTGCTATGGTTGTTATGGTAGCAGTCTCAGTGTGCTATGGTTGTTATGGTAGCAGCAGTCTCCAGTGTGCTATGGTTGTTATGGTAGCAGTCTCCAGTGTACTATGGTTGTTATGGTAGCAGCAGTCTCAGTGTGCTATGTTGTTATGGTAGCAGCAGTCTCCAGTGTACTATGGTTGTTATGGTAGCAGCAGTCTCCAGTGTGCTATGGTTGTTATGGTAGCAGCGGTCTCCAGTGTACTATGGTTGTTATGGTAGCAGCAGTCTCCAGTGTACTATGGTTGTTATGGTAGCGGCAGTCTCCAGTGTGCTATGGTTGTTATGGTAGCAGAAGTCTCCAGTGTACTATGTTGTTATGGTAGCAGCAATCTCCAGTGTGCTATGGTTGTTATGGTAGCAGCAGTCTCAGTGTACTATGGTTGTTATGGTAGCAGCAGTCTCAGTGTACTATGGTTGTTATGGTAGCAGCAGTCTCCAGTGTGCTATGGTTGTTATGGTAGCAGCAGTCTCCAGTGTGCTATGGTTGTTATGGTAGCAGCAGTCTCAGTGTGCTATGGTTGTTATGGTAGCAGCAGTCTCCAGTGTACTATGGTTGTTATGGTAGCAGTCTCCAGTGTGCTATGGTTGTTATGGTAGCAGCAGTCTCCAGTGTACTATGGTTGTTATGGTAGCAGCAGTCTCCAGTGTGCTATGGTTGTTATGGTAGCAGCAGTCTCAGTGTACTATGGTTGTTATGGTAGCAGCAGTCTCCAGTGTACTATGGTTGTTATGGTAGCAGCAGTCTCCAGTGTGCTATGGTTGTTATGGTAGCAGCAGTCTCAGTGTACTATGGTTGTTATGGTAGCAGCAGTCTCCAGTGTACTATGGTTGTTATGGTAGCAGAAGTCTCCAGTGTACTATGGTTGTTATGGTAGCAGCAGTCTCCAGTGTGATATGGTTGTTATGGTAGCAGAAGTCTCCAGTGTGCTATGGTTGTTATGGTAGCAGCAATCTCCAGTGTGCTATGGTTGTTATGGTAGCAGCAGTCTCAGTGTACTATGGCTTGTTATGGTAGCAGCAGTCTCCAGTGTACTATGTTGTTATGGTAGCAGCAGTCTCAGTGTACTATGTTGTTATGGTAGCAGCAGTCTCAGTGTACTATGGTTGAAATGGTAGCAGCAGTCTCCAGTGTAGTATGTTGTTATGGTAGAAGCAGTCTCCAGTGTACTATGGTAGTAGCAGTCTCCAGTGTGCTATGGTTGTTATGGTAGCAGCAGTCTCCAGTGTACTATGGTTGTTATGGTAGCAGCAGTATCCAGTGTACTATGGTTGTTATGGTAGCAGCAGTCTCCAGTGCACTATGGTTGTTATGGTAGCAGCAGTCTCCAGTGTACTATGTTGTTATGGTAGCAGCAGTCTCCAGTGTGCTATGGTTGTTATGGTAGCAGCAGTCTCCAGTGTACTATGGTTGTTATGGTAGGTAGCAGCAGTCTCCAGTGTACTATGGTTGTTATGGTAGCAGCAGTCTCCAGTGTACTATGTTGTTATGGTAGCAGCAGTCTCCAGTGTGCTATGGTTGTTATGGTAGCAGCAGTCTCCAGTGGACTATGTTGTTATGGTAGCAGCAGTCTCCAGTGTACTATGGTTGTTATGGTAGCAGCAGTCTCCAGTGTACTATGGTTGTTATGGTAGCAGCAGTCTCCAGTGTACTATGTTGTTATGGTAGCAGCAGTCTCCAGTGTGCTATGGTTGTTATGGTAGCAGCAGTCTCAGTGTGCTATGGTTGTTATGGTAGCAGCAGTCTCCAGTGTACTATGCTATGTTATGTTATGGTAGCAGCAGTCTCAGCAGTGTACTATGTTGTTATGGTAGCAGCAGTCTCCAGTGTGCTATGGTTGTTATGGTAGCAGCAGTCTCCAGTGTGCTATGGTTGTTATGGTGCAGTGTGCTATGGTTGTTATGGTAGCAGCAGTCTCCAGTGTGCTATGGTTGTTATGGTAGCAGCAGTCTCCAGTGTGCTATGGTTGTTATGGTAGCAGCAGTCTCCAGTGTGCTATGGTTGTTATGGTAGCAGCAGTCAGTGTGCTATGGTTGTTATGGTAGCAGCAGTCTCCAGTGTACTATGGTTGTTATGGTAGCAGCAGTCTCCAGTGTACTATGTTGTTATGGTAGCAGAAGTCTCCAGTGTACTATGGTTGTTATGGTAGCAGCAGTCTCCAGTGTGCTATGGTTGTTATGGTAGCAGCAGTCTCCAGTGTGCTATGGTTGTTATGGTAGCAGCAATCTCCAGTGTGCTATGGTTGTTATGGTAGCAGCAGTCTCCAGTGTACTATGGTTGTTATGGTAGCAGCAGTCTCCAGTGTACTATGGTTGTTATGGTAGCAGCAGTCTCCAGTGTACTATGTTGTTATGGTAGCAGCAGTCTCCAGTGTACTATGGTTAAATGGTAGCAGCAGTCTCCAGTGTGTATGTTGTTATGGTAGCAGCAGTCTCCAGTGTACTATGGTGTAGCAGTCTCCATGGTTGGTTATGGTAGCAGCAGTCTCCAGTGTACTATGGTTGTTATGGTAGCAGCAGTCTCCAGTGTACTATGGTTGTTATGGTAGCAGCAGTCTCCAGTGCACCATGGTTGTTATGGTAGCAGCAGTCTCCAGTGTACTATGTTGTTATGGTAGCAGTCTCCAGTGTACTATGGTTGTTATGGTAGCAGCAGTCTCCAGTGTACTATGGTTGTTATGGTAGCAGCAGTCTCCAGTGTACTATGGTTGTTATGGTCTCCAGTGTACTATGTTGTTATGGTAGCAGTCTCCAGTGTGCTATGGTTGTTATGGTAGCAGCAGTCTCAGTGTACTATGGTTGTTATGGTAGCAGCAGTCTCCAGTGTGCTATGGTTGTTATGGTAGCAGCAGTCTCCAGTGTACTATGGTTGTTATGGTAGCAGCAGTCTCCAGTGTACTATGGTTGTTATGGTAGCAGCAGTCTCCAGTGTACTATGGTTGTTATGGTAGCAGCAGTCTCCAGTGTGCTATGGTTGTTATGGTAGCAGCAGTCTCCAGTGGTTGTTATGGTAGCAGCAGTTCCAGTGTTATGGTAGCAGCAGTCTCCAGTGTGCTATGGTTGTTATGGTAGCAGCAGTCTCCAGTGTGTTATGGTAGCAGCAGTCTCCAGTGTGCTATGGTTGTTATGGTAGCAGCAGTCTCCAGTGTACTATGGTTGTTATGGTAGCAGCAGTCTCCAGTGTGCTATGGTTGTTATGGTAGCAGCAGTCTCCAGTGTACTATGGTTGTTATGGTAGCAGCAGTCTCCAGTGTACTATGTTGTTTTGGTAGCAGAAGTCTCCAGTGTACTATGGTTGTTATGGTAGCAGCAGTCTCCAGTGTGATATGGTTGTTATGGTAGCAGAAGTCTCCAGTGTGCTATGGTTGTTATGGTAGCAGCAGTCTCCAGTGTGCTATGGTTGTTATGGTAGCAGCAGTCTCCAGTGTACTATGCTTGTTATGGTAGCAGTCTCCAGTGTACTATGGTTGTTATGGTAGCAGCAGTCTCCAGTGTACTATGTTGTTATGGTAGCAGCAGTCTCATGTGTACTATGGTTGAAATGGTAGCAGCAGTCTCCAGTGTAGTATGTTGTTATGGTAGAAGCAGTCTCCAGTCTCTATGGTAGTAGCAGTGTGTACTATGGTTGTTATGGTAGCAGCAGTCTCCAGTGTACTATGGTTGTTATGGTAGCAGCAGTATCCAGTGTACTATGGTTGTTATGGTAGCAGCAGTCTCAGTGTGCTATGGTTGTTATGGTAGCAGCAGTCTCCAGTGTACTATGTTGTTATGGTAGCAGCAGTCTCCAGTGTACTATGTTGTTATGGTAGCACCAGTCTCCAGTGTACTATGGTTGTTATGGTAGCAGCAGTCTCCAGTGTACTATGGTTGTTATGGTAGCAGCAGTCTCCAGTGTACTATGTTGTTATGGTAGCAGCAGTCTCCAGTGTGCTATGGTTGTTATGGTAGCAGCAGTCTCCAGTGTGCTATGGTTGTTATGGTAGCAGCAGTCTCCAGTGTACTATGGTTGTTATGGTAGCAGCAGTCTCCAGTGTACTATGGTTGTTATGGTAGCAGCAGTCTCCAGTGTGCTATGGTTGTTATGGTAGCAGCAGTCTCCAGTGTGCTATGGTTGTTATGGTAGCAGCAGTCTCCAGTGTGCTATGGTTGTTATGGTAGCAGCAGTCTCCAGTGTGCTATGGTTGTTATGGTAGCAGCAGTCTCCAGTGTGCTATGGTTGTTATGGTAGCAGCAGTCTCCAGTGTACTATGGTTGTTATGGTAGCAGTCTCAGTGTACTATGTTGTTATGGTTCTCAGTGTGCTATGGTTGTATGGTAGCAGCAGTCTCCAGTGTACTATGTTGTTATGGTAGCAGCAGTCTCCAGTGTGCTATGGTTGTTATGGTAGCAGCAGTCTCAGTGTGCTATGGTTGTTATGGTAGCAGCAGTCTCCAGTGTGCTATGGTTGTTATGGTAGCAGCAGTCTCCAGTGTACTATGGTTGTTATGGTAGCAGCAGTCTCCAGTGTGCTATGGTTGTTATGGTAGCAGAAGTCTCCAGTGTACATGGTTATTATGGTAGCAGCAGTCTCCAGTGTGCTATGGTTGTTATGGTAGCAGCAGTCTCCAGCGTGCTATGGTTGTTATGGTAGCAGCAGTCTCAGTGTACTATGTTGTTATGGTAGCAGCAGTCTCCAGTGTGCTATGGTTGTTATGGTAGCAGCAGTCTCAGTGTGCTATGGTTGTTATGGTAGCAGCAGTCTCCAGTGTACTATGTTGTTATGGTAGCAGCAGTCTCCAGTGTAGTATGTTGTTATGGTAGCAGCAGTCTCGGTGTATGGTAGCAGCAGTCTCCAGTGTGCTATGGTTGTTATGGTAGTAGCAGTCTCCAGTGTACTATGGTTTTTATGGTAGCAGCAGTCTCAGTGTACTATGTTGTTATGGTAGCAGCAGTCTCCAGTGTACTATGGTTGTTATGGTAGCAGCAGTCTCCAGTGTGCTATGGTTGTTATGGTAGCAGTCTCCAGTGTACTATGGTTGTTATGGTAGCAGCAGTCTCCAGTGTACTATGTTGTTATGGTAGCAGCAGTCTCCAGTGTACTATGGTTGTTATGGTAGCAGCAGTCTCAGTGTGCCATGGTTGTTATGGTAGCAGCAGTCTCCAGTGTACTATGGTTGTTATGGTAGCAGTCTCCAGTGTACTATGGTTGTTATGGCAAAGTTTGTTATGGTTGTTATGGTAGCAGTAGTCTCAGTGTACTATGGTTGTTATGGTAGCAGCAGTCTCCAGTGTACTATGGTTGTTATGGTAGCAGCAGTCTCCAGTGTACTATGGTTGTTATGGTAGCAGCAGTCTCCAGTGTGCTATGGTTGTTATGGTAGCAGCAGTCTCCAGTGTACTATGGTTGTTATGGTAGCAGCAGTCTCAGTGTGCTATGGTTGTTATGGTAGCAGCAGTCTCCAGTGTGCTATGGTTGTTATGGTAGCAGCAGCAGTGTCCTATGTGTTATGGTAGCAGCTCTCCAGTGTGCTATGGTTGTTATGGTAGCAGCAGTCTCCAGTGTGCTATGGTTGTTATGGTAGCAGCAGTCTCCGTGTACTATGGTTGTTATGGTAGCAGCAGTCTCCAGTGTACTATGTTGTTATGGTAGCAGCAGTCTCCAGTGTGCTATGGTTGTTATGTAGCAGTCTCAGTGTGCTATGGTTGTTATGGTAGCAGCAGTCTCCAGTGTACTATGGTTGTTATGGTAGCAGCAGTCTCAGTGTGCTATGGTTGTTATGGTAGCAGCAGTCTCCAGTGTACTATGGTTGTTATGGTAGCAGCAGTCTCCAGTGTGCTATGGTTGTTATGGTAGCAGCAGTCTCCAGTGTACTATGTTGTTATGGTAGCAGCAGTCTCCAGTGTGCTATGGTTGTTATGGTAGCAGCAGTCTCAGTGTGCTATGGTTGTTATGGTAGCAGCAGTCTCCAGTGTACTATGGTTGTTATGGTAGCAGTCTCCAGTGTACTATGGTTGTTATGGTAGCAGCAGTCTCCAGTGTGCTATGGTTGTTATGGTAGCAGCAGTCTCCAGTGTACTATGGTTGTTATGGTAGCAGCAGTCTCCAGTGTGCTATGGTTGTTATGGTAGCAGCTCCAGTGTCCTATGGTTATTATGGTAGCAGTCTCCAGTGTGCTTGTTTGTTATGGTAGCAGCAGTCTCCAGTGTGCTATGGTTGTTATGGTAGCAGCAGTCTCAGTGTGCTATGGTTGTTATGGTAGCAGAAGTCTCCAGTGCTATGGTTGTTATGGTAGCAGCAGTCTCCAGTGTGCTATGGTTGTTATGGTAGCAGCAGTCTCCAGTGTACTATGGTTGTTATGGTAGCAGCAGTCTCCAGTGTACTATGGTTGTTATGGTAGCAGCAGTCTCCAGTGTACTATGTTGTTATGGTAGCAGCAGTCTCCAGTGTGCTATGGTTGTTATGGTAGCAGCAGTCTCAGTGTGCTATGTTGTTATGGTAGCAGCAGTCTCCAGTGTACTATGGTTGTTATGGTAGCAGCAGTCTCCAGTGTGCTATGGTTGTTATGGTAGCAGTAGTCTCCAGTGTACTATGGTTGTTATGGTAGCAGCAGTCTCCAGTGTACTATGGTTGTTATGGTAGCAGCAGTCTCCAGTGTGCTATGGTTGTTATGGTAGCAGCAGTCTCCAGTGTACTATGGGTAGCAGCAGTCTCAGTGTGCTATGGTTGTTATGGTAGCAGCAGTCTCCAGTGTACTATGGTTGTTATGGTAGCAGCAGTCTGTACTATGTTGTTATGCTAGCAGCAGTCTCCAGTGCATGTTGTTGGTGGCCAGTCTCCAGGTTATGGTAGCAGCAGTCTCAGTGTGCTATGGTTGTTATGGTAGTAGCAGTCTCCAGTGTACTATGGTTTTTGGTAGCAGCAGTCTCCAGTGTACTATGTTGTTATGGTAGCAGCAGTCTCCAGTGTACTATGGTTGTTATGGTAGCAGTCTCCAGTTGTTATGGTAGCAGCAGTCTCCAGTGTACTATGGTTGTTATGGTAGCAGCAGTCTCCAGTGTACTATGTTGTTATGGTAGCAGCAGTCTCCAGTGTACTATGGTTGTTATGGTAGCAGCAGTCTCAGTGTGCTATGGTTGTTATGGTAGCAGCAAGTCTCCAGTGTACTATGGTTGTTATGGTAGCAGCAGTCTCCAGTGTGCTATGGTTGTTATGGTAGCAGCAGTCTCCAGTGTGCTATGGTTGTTATGGTAGCAGCAGTCTCCAGTGTGCTATGGTTGTTATGGTAGCAGCAGTCTCAGTGTACTATGTTGTTATGGTAGCAGCAGTCTCCAGTGTGCTATGGTTGTTATGGTAGCAGCAGTCTCCAGTGTGCTATGGTTGTTATGGTAGCAGCAGTCTCCAGTGTACTATGGTTGTTATGGTAGCAGCAGTCTCCAGTGTACTATGGTTGTTATGGTAGCAGCAGTCTCCAGTGTACTATGGTTGTTATGGTAGCAGCAGTCTCCAGTGTGCTATGGTTTGTTATGGTAGCAGCAGTCTCCAGTGTGCTATGGTTGTTATGGTAGCAGTAGTCTCCAGTGTACTATGGTTGTTATGGTAGCAGCAGTCTCCAGTGTACTATGGTTGTTATGGTAGCAGCAGTCTCCAGTGTACTATGGTTGTTATGGTAGCAGTCTCCAGTGTGCTATGGTTGTTATGGTAGCAGCAGTCTCCAGTGTACTATGGTTGTTATGGTAGCAGCAGTCTCCAGTGTACTATGTTGTTATGGTAGCAGCAGTCTCCAGTGTACTATGGTTGTTATGGTAGCAGCATCTCCAGTGTACTATGGTTGTTATGGTAGCAGCAGTCTCCAGTGTACTATGGTTGTTATGGTAGCAGCAGTCTCCAGTGTACTATGTTGTTATGGTAGCAGCAGTCTCAGTGTGCTATGGTTGTTATGGTAGCAGCAGTCTCCAGTGTGCTATGGTTGTTATGGTAGCAGCAGTCTCCAGTGTGCTATGTTGTTATGGTAGCAGCAGTCTCCAGTGTGCTATGGTTGTTATGGTAGCAGCAGTCTCAGTGTACTATGGTTGTTATGGTAGCAGCAGTCTCCGTGTGCTATGGTTGTTATGGTAGCAGCAGTCTCCAGTGTGCTATGGTTGTTATGGTAGCAGCAGTCTCCAGTGTACTATGGTTGTTATGGTAGCAGCAGTCTCCAGTGTGCTATGGTTGTTATGGTAGCAGCAGTCTCCAGTGTACTATGGTTGTTATGGTAGCAGCAGTCTCCAGTGTACTATGGTTGTTATGGTAGCAGCAGTCTCCAGTGTGCTATGGTTGTTATGGTAGCAGTAGTCTCCAGTGTACTATGGTTGTTATGGTAGCAGAAGTCTCCAGTGTACTATGGTTGTTATGGTAGCAGCAGTCTCCAGTGTACTATGGTTGTTATGGTAGCAGCAGTCTCCAGTGTGCTATGTTGTTATAGTAGCAGCAGTCTCCAGTGTACTATGGTTGTTATGGTAGCAGCAGTCTCCAGTGTGCTATGGTTGTTATGGTAGCAGCAGTCTCCAGTGTACTATAGTTGTTATGGTAGCAGCAGTCTCCAGTGTACTATGGTTGTTATGGTAGCAGCAGTCTCCAGTGTACTATGGTTGTTATGGTAGCAGCAGTCTCCAGTGTACTATGGTTGTTATGGTAGCAGCAGTCTCCAGTGTGCTATGGTTGTTATAGTAGCAGCAGTCTCAGTGCGCTATGGTTGTTATGGTAGCAGCAGTCTCCAGTGTGCTATGGTTGTTATGGTAGCAGCAGTCTCCAGTGTGCTATGGTTGTTATGGTAGCAGTCTCCAGTGTGCTATGGTTGTTATGGTAGCAGCAGTCTCCAGTGTACTATGGTTGTTATGGTAGCAGCAGTCTCCCGTGTGCTATGGTTGTTATGGTAGCAGCAGTCTCCAGTGTGCTATGGTTGTTATGGTAGCAGCAGTCTCCAGTGTACTATGGTTGTTATGGTAGCAGCAGTCTCCAGTGTGCTATGGTTGTTATGGTAGCAGCAGTCTCCAGTGTACTATGGTTGTTATGGTAGCAGCAGTCTCCAGTGTGCTATGGTTGTTATGGTAGCAGCAGTCTCCAGTGTGCTATGGTTGTTATGGTAGCAGTAGTCTCCAGTGTACTATGGTTGTTATGGTAGCAGAAGTCTCCAGTGTACTATGGTTGTTATGGTAGCAGCAGTCTCCAGTGTACTATGGTTGTTATGGTAGCAGCAGTCTCCAGTGTGCTATGGTTGTTATAGTAGCAGCAGTCTCCAGTGTACTATGGTTGTTATGGTAGCAGCAGTCTCCAGTGTACTATAGTTGTTATGGTAGCAGCAGTCTCCAGTGTACTATGGTTGTTATGGTAGCAGCAGTCTCCAGTGTACTATGGTTGTTATAGTAGCAGCAGTCTCCAGTGTACTATGGTTGTTATGGTAGCAGCAGTCTCCAGTGTGCTATGGTTGTTATAGTAGCAGCAGTCTCCAGTGCGCTATGGTTGTTATGGTAGCAGCAGTCTCCAGTGTGCTATGGTTGTTATGGTAGCAGCAGTCTCCAGTGTGCTATGGTTGTTATGGTAGCAGCAGTCTCCAGTGTGCTATGGTTGTTATGGTAGCAGCAGTCTCCAGTGTACTATGGTTGTTATGGTAGCAGCAGTCTCCCGTGTGCTATGGTTGTTATGGTAGCAGCAGTCTCCAGTGTGCTATGGTTGTTATGGTAGCAGTCTCCAGTGTACTATGGTTGTTATGGTAGCAGCAGTCTCCAGTGTGCTATGGTTGTTATGGTAGCAGCAGTCTCCAGTGTACTATGGTTGTTATGGTAGCAGCAGTCTCCAGTGTGCTATGGTTGTTATGGTAGCAGCAGTCTCCAGTGTGCTATGGTTGTTATGGTAGCAGTAGTCTCCAGTGTACTATGGTTGATATGGTAGCAGAAGTCTCAGTGTACTATGGTTGTTATGGTAGCAGCAGTCTCCAGTGTACTATGGTTGTTATGGTAGCAGCAGTCTCCAGTGTGCTATGGTTGTTATGGTAGCAGCAGTCTCCAGTGTGCTATGGTTGTTATGGTAGCAGCAGTCTCCAGTGTGCTATGGTTGTTATGGTAGCAGCAGTCTCCAGTGTGCTATGGTTGTTATGGTAGCAGCAGTCTCCAGTGTGCTATGGTTGTTATGGTAGCAGCAGTCTCCAGTGTACTATGTTGTTATGGTAGCAGCAGTCTCCAGTGTACTATGGTTGTTATGGTAGCAGCAGTCTCTAGTGTACTATGGTTGTTATGGTAGCAGCAGTCTCTTGTGTGCTATGGTTGTTATGGTAGCAGCAGTCTCCAGTGTGCTATGGTTGTTATGGTAGCAGCAGTCTCCAGTGTGCTATGGTTGTTATGGTAGCAGCAGTCTCCAGTGTACTATGGTAGCAGCAGTCTCTAGTGTACTATGGTTGTTATGGTAGCAGAAGTCTCCAGTGTACTATGGTAGCAGCAGTCTCTAGTGTACTATGGTTGTTATGGTAGCAGCAGTCTCCAGTGTACTATGGTAGCAGCAGTCTCTAGTGTACTATGGTTGTTATGGTAGCAGCAGTCTCCAGTGTACTATGGTAGCAGTAGTCTCCAGTGTACTATGGTTGTTATGGTAGCAGCAGTCTCCAGTGTGCTATGGTTGTTATGGTAGCAGCAGTCTCCAGTGTACTATGGTTGTTATGGTAGCAGCAGTCTCCAGTGTACTATGGTTGTTATGGTAGCAGCAGTCTCCAGTGTACTATGGTTGTTATAGTAGCAGCAGTCTCCAGTGTACTATGGTTGTTATGGTAGCAGCAGTCTCCAGTGTGCTATGGTTGTTATAGTAGCAGCAGTCTCCAGTGCGCTATGGTTGTTATGGTAGCAGCAGTCTCCAGTGTGCTATGGTTGTTATGGTAGCAGCAGTCTCCAGTGTGCTATGGTTGTTATGGTAGCAGCAGTCTCCAGTGTGCTATGGTTGTTATGGTAGCAGCAGTCTCCAGTGTACTATGGTTGTTATGGTAGCAGCAGTCTCCAGTGTGCTATGGTTGTTATGGTAGCAGCAGTCTCCAGTGTGCTATGGTTGTTATGGTAGCAGCAGTCTCCAGTGTACTATGGTTGTTATGGTAGCAGCAGTCTCCAGTGTGCTATGGTTGTTATGGTAGCAGCAGTCTCCAGTGTACTATGGTTGTTATGGTAGCAGCAGTCTCCAGTGTGCTATGGTTGTTATGGTAGCAGCAGTCTCCAGTGTGCTATGGTTGTTATGGTAGCAGTAGTCTCCAGTGTACTATGGTTGATATGGTAGCAGAAGTCTCCAGTGTACTATGGTTGTTATGGTAGCAGCAGTCTCCAGTGTACTATGGTTGTTATGGTAGCAGCAGTCTCCAGTGTGCTATGGTTGTTATAGTAGCAGCAGTCTCCAGTGCGCTATGGTTGTTATGGTAGCAGCAGTCTCCAGTGTGCTATGGTTGTTATGGTAGCAGCAGTCTCCAGTGTGCTATGGTTGTTATGGTAGCAGCAGTCTCCAGTGTGCTATGGTTGTTATGGTAGCAGCAGTCTCCAGTGTACTATGTTGTTATGGTAGCAGCAGTCTCCAGTGTACTATGGTTGTTATGGTAGCAGCAGTCTCAGTGTACTATGGTTGTTATGGTAGCAGCAGTCTCTTGTGTGCTATGGTTGTTATGGTAGCAGCAGTCTCCAGTGTGCTATGGTTGTTATGGTAGCAGCAGTCTCCAGTGTGCTATGGTTGTTATGGTAGCAGCAGTCTCCAGTGTACTATGTGTCTCTAGTGTACTATGGTTGTTATGGTAGCAGAAGTCTCCAGTGTACTATGGTAGCAGCAGTCTCTAGTGTACTATGGTTGTTATGGTAGCAGCAGTCTCCAGTGTACTATGGTAGCAGCAGTCTCTAGTGTACTATGGTTGTTATGGTAGCAGCAGTCTCCAGTGTACTATGGTAGCAGTAGTCTCCAGTGTACTATGGTTGTTATGGTAGCAGCAGTCTCCAGTGTGCTATGGTTGTTATGGTAGCAGCAGTCTCCAGTGTACTATGGTTGTTATGGTAGCAGCAGTCTCCAGTGTGCTATGGTTGTTATGGTAGCAGCAGTCTCCAGTGTGCTATGGTTGTTATGGTAGCAGTAGTCTCCAGTGTACTATGGTTGTTATGGTAGCAGAAGTCTCCAGTGTACTATGGTTGTTATGGTAGCAGCAGTCTCCAGTGTACTATGGTTGTTATGGTAGCAGCAGTCTCCAGTGTGCTATGGTTGTTATAGTAGCAGCAGTCTCCAGTGCGCTATGGTTGTTATGGTAGCAGCAGTCTCCAGTGTGCTATGGTTGTTATGGTAGCAGCAGTCTCCAGTGTGCTATGGTTGTTATGGTAGCAGCAGTCTCCAGTGTACTATGGTTGTTATGGTAGCAGCAGTCTCCAGTGTACTATGGTTGTTATGGTAGCAGCAGTCTCCAGTGTACTATGTTGTTATGGTAGCAGCAGTCTCCAGTGTGCTATGGTTGTTATGGTAGCAGCAGTCTCCAGTGTACTATGTTGTTATGGTAGCAGCAGTCTCCAGTGTGCTATGGTTGTTATGGTAGCAGCAGTCTCCAGTGTACTATGGTTGTTATGGTAGCAGCAGTCTCCAGTGTGCTATGGTTGTTATGGTAGCAGCAGTCTCCAGTGTACTATGGTTGTTATGGTAGCAGCAGTCTCCAGTGTGCTATGGTTGTTATGGTAGCAGAAGTCTCCAGTGTACTATGGTTATTATGGTAGCAGCAGTCTCCAGTGTGCTATGGTTGTTATGGTAGCAGCAGTCTCCAGTGTACTATGGTTGTTATGGTAGCAGCAGTCTCCAGTGTGCTATGGTTGTTATGGTAGCAGAAGTCTCCAGTGTACTATGGTTATTATGGTAGCAGCAGTCTCCAGTGTGCTATGGTTGTTATGGTAGCAGCAGTCTCAGCGTACTATGGTTGTTATGGTAGCAGCAGTCTCCAGTGTACTATGGTTGTTATGGTAGCAGCAGTCTCAGTGTACTATGTTGTTATGGTAGCAGCAGTCTCCAGTGTGCTATGGTTGTTATGGTAGCAGCAGTCTCCAGTGTACTATGGTTGTTATGGTAGCAGCAGTCTCCAGTGTGTATGTTGTTATGGTAGCAGCAGTCTCCAGTGTACTATGGTTATTATGGTAGCAGCAGTCTCCAGTGTGCTATGGTTGTTATGGTAGCAGCAGTCTCCAGTGTACTATGGTTGTTATGGTAGCAGCAGTCTCCAGTGTGCTATGGTTGTTATGGTAGCAGAGTCTCCAGTGTACTATGGTTATTATGGTAGCAGCAGTCTCCAGTGTGCTATGGTTGTTATGGTAGCAGCAGTCTCCAGTGTGCTATGGTTGTTATGGTAGCAGCAGTCTCAGTGTACTATGTTGTTATGGTAGCAGCAGTCTCCAGTGTGCTATGGTTGTTATGGTAGCAGCAGTCTCCAGTGTACTATGGTTGTTATGGTAGCAGCAGTCTCCAGTGTACTATGGTTGTTATGCTAGCAGCAGTCTCCAGTGTAGTATGTTGTTATGGTAGCAGCAGTCTCCAGTGTACTATGGTAGCAGCAGTCTCCAGTGTGCTATGGTTGTTATGGTAGTAGCAGTCTCCAGTGTACTATGGTTTTTATGGTAGCAGCAGTCTCCAGTGTACTATGTTGTTATGGTAGCATCAGTCTCCAGTGTACTATGGTTGTTATGGTAGCAGCAGTCTCCAGTGTACTATAGTTGTTATGGTAGCAGCAGTCTCCAGTGTACTATGGTTGTTATGGTAGCAGCAGTCTCCAGTGTACTATGGTTGTTATGGTAGCAGCAGTCTCCAGTGTACTATGGTTGTTATGGTAGCAGCAGTCTCCAGTGTGCTATGGTTGTTATAGTAGCAGCAGTCTCCAGTGCGCTATGGTTGTTATGGTAGCAGTAGTCTCCAGTGTACTATGGTTGTTATGGTAGCAGAAGTCTCCAGTGTACTATGGTTGTTATGGTAGCAGCAGTCTCCAGTGTACTATGGTTGTTATGGTAGCAGCAGTCTCCAGTGTGCTATGGTTGTTATGGTAGCAGCAGTCTCCAGCGTGCTATGGTTGTTATGGTAGCAGCAGTCTCCAGTGTACTATGGTTGTTATGGTAGCAGCAGTCTCCAGTGTGCTATGGTTGTTATGGTAGCAGCAGTCTCCAGTGTGCTATGGTTGTTATGGTAGCAGCAGTCTCCAGTGTACTATGGTTGTTATGGTAGCAGCAGTCTCCCGTGTGCTATGGTTGTTATGGTAGCAGCAGTCTCCAGTGTGCTATGGTTGTTATGGTAGCAGCAGTCTCCAGTGTACTATGGTTGTTATGGTAGCAGCAGTCTCCAGTGTGCTATGGTTGTTATGGTAGCAGCAGTCTCCAGTGTACTATGGTTGTTATGGTAGCAGCAGTCTCCAGTGTGCTATGGTTGTTATGGTAGCAGCAGTCTCCAGTGTGCTATGGTTGTTATGGTAGCAGTAGTCTCCAGTGTACTATGGTTGTTATGGTAGCAGAAGTCTCCAGTGTACTATGGTTGTTATGGTAGCAGCAGTCTCCAGTGTACTATGGTTGTTATGGTAGCAGCAGTCTCCAGTGTGCTATGGTTGTTATAGTAGCAGCAGTCTCCAGTGTACTATGGTTGTTATGGTAGCAGCAGTCTCCAGTGTACTATGGTTGTTATGGTAGCAGCAGTCTCCAGTGTGCTATGGTTGTTATGGTAGCAGCAGTCTCCAGTGTACTATGTTGTTATGGTAGCAGCAGTCTCCAGTGTACTATGTTGTTATGGTAGCAGCAGTCTCAGTGTACTATGGTTGTTATGGTAGCAGCAGTCTCCAGTGTACTATGGTTGTTATGCTAGCAGCAGTCTCCAGTGTACTATGGTTGTTATGGTAGCAGCAGTCTCCAGTGTGCTATGGTTGTTATGGTAGCAGCAGTCTCCAGTGTACTATGTTGTTATGGTAGCAGCAGTCTCCAGTGTGCTATGGTTGTTATGGTAGCAGCAGTCTCCAGTGTACTATGGTTGTTATGGTAGCAGCAGTCTCCAGTGTGCTATGGTTGTTATGGTAGCAGCAGTCTCCAGTGTACTATGGTTGTTATGGTAGCAGCAGTCTCCAGTGTGCTATGGTTGTTATGGTAGTGTACTATGGTTATTATGGTAGCAGCAGTCTCCAGTGTGCTATGGTTGTTATGGTAGCAGCAGTCTCCAGCGTGCTATGGTTGTTATGGTAGCAGCAGTCTCCAGTGTACTATGGTTGTTATGGTAGCAGCAGTCTCCAGTGTACTATGGTTGTTATGGTAGCAGCAGTCTCCAGTGTGCTATGGTTGTTATGGTAGCAGCAGTCTCCAGTGTACTATGGTTGTTATGGTAGCAGCAGTCTCCAGTGTGCTATGGTTGTTATGGTAGCAGAAGTCTCCAGTGTACTATGGTTGTTATGGTAGCAGCAGTCTCCAGTGTGCTATGGTTGTTATGGTAGCAGAAGTCTCCAGTGTACTATGGTTATTATGGTAGCAGCAGTCTCCAGTGTGCTATGGTTGTTATGGTAGCAGCAGTCTCCAGTGTACTATGGTTGTTATGGTAGCAGCAGTCTCCAGTGTGCTATGGTTGTTATGGTAGCAGCAGTCTCCAGTGTGCTATGGTTGTTATGGTAGCAGCAGTCTCCAGTGTGCTATGGTTGTTATGGTAGCAGCAGTCTCCAGTGTACTATGGTTGTTATGGTAGCAGCAGTCTCCAGTGTAGTATGGTTGTTATGGTAGCAGCAGTCTCCAGTGTGCTATGGTTGTTATGGTAGCAGCAGTCTCCAGTGTGCTATGGTTGTTATGGTAGCAGCAGTCTCCAGTGTACTATGTTGTTATGGTAGCAGCAGTCTCCAGTGTACTATGGTTGTTATGGTAGCAGCAGTCTCCAGTGTACTATAGTTGTTATGGTAGCAGCAGTCTCCAGTGTACTATGGTTGTTATGGTAGCAGCAGTCTCCAGTGTACTATGGTTGTTATGGTAGCAGCAGTCTCCAGTGTGCTATGGTTGTTATGGTAGCAGCAGTCTCCAGCGTGCTATGGTTGTTATGGTAGCAGCAGTCTCCAGTGTACTATGGTTGTTATGGTAGCAGCAGTCTCCAGTGTACTATGTTGTTATGGTAGCAGCAGTCTCCAGTGTGCTATGGTTGTTATGGTAGCAGCAGTCTCCAGTGTACTATGTTGTTATGGTAGCAGCAGTCTCCAGTGTGCTATGGTTGTTATGGTAGCAGCAGTCTCCAGTGTACTATGGTTGTTATGGTAGCAGCAGTCTCCAGTGTGCTATGGTTGTTATGGTAGCAGAAGTCTCCAGTGTACTATGGTTATTATGGTAGCAGCAGTCTCCAGTGTGCTATGGTTGTTATGGTAGCAGCAGTCTCCAGCGTGCTATGGTTGTTATGGTAGCAGCAGTCTCAGTGTACTATGGTTGTTATGGTAGCAGCAGTCTCCAGTGTGCTATGGTTGTTATGGTAGCAGCAGTCTCCAGTGTACTATGGTTGTTATGGTAGCAGCAGTCTCCAGTGTACTATGGTTGTTATGCTAGCAGCAGTCTCCAGTGTAGTATGTTGTTATGGTAGCAGCAGTCTCCAGTGTACTATGGTAGCAGCAGTCTCCAGTGTGCTATGGTTGTTATGGTAGTAGCAGTCTCCAGTGTACTATGGTTTTATGTAGCAGCAGTCTCCAGTGTACTATGTTGTTATGGTAGCATCAGTCTCCAGTGTACTATGGTTGTTATGGTAGCAGCAGTCTCCAGTGTACTATAGTTGTTATGGTAGCAGCAGTCTCCAGTGTACTATGGTTGTTATGGTAGCAGCAGTCTCCAGTGTACTATGGTTGTTATGGTAGCAGCAGTCTCCAGTGTACTATGGTTGGTATGGTAGCAGCAGTCTCAGTGTGCTATGGTTGTTATGGTAGCAGCAGTCTCCAGTGTGCTATGGTTGTTATGGTAGCAGCAGTCTCCAGTGTGCTATGGTTGTTATGGTAGCAGCAGTCTCCAGTGTGCTATGGTTGTTATGGTAGCAGCAGTCTCCAGTGTGCTATGGTTGTTATGGTAGCAGCAGTCTCCAGTGTACTATGGTTGTTATGGTAGCAGCAGTCTCCCGTGTGCTATGGTTGTTATGGTAGCAGCAGTCTCCAGTGTACTATGGTTGTTATGGTAGCAGCAGTCTCCAGTGTGCTATGGTTGTTATGGTAGCAGCAGTCTCCAGTGTACTATGGTTGTTATGGTAGCAGCAGTCTCCAGTGTACTATGGTTGTTATGGTAGCAGTCTCCAGTGTACTATGGTTGTTATGGTAGCAGCAGTCTCCAGTGTGCTATGGTTGTTATGGTAGCAGCAGTCTCCAGTGTACTATGGTTGTTATGGTAGCAGCAGTCTCCAGTGTACTATGGTTGTTATGGTAGCAGCAGTCTCTAGTGTACTATGGTTGTTATGGTAGCAGCAGTCTCTAGTGTGCTATGGTTGTTATGGTAGCAGCAGTCTCAGTGTGCTATGGTTGTTATGGTAGCAGCAGTCTCCAGTGTGCTATGGTTGTTATGGTAGCAGCAGTCTCAGTGTGCTATGGTTGTTATGGTAGCAGCAGTCTCCAGTGTGCTATGGTTGTTATGGTAGCAGCAGTCTCAGTGTACTATGGTTGTTATGGTAGCAGCAGTCTCTAGTGTACTATGGTTGTTATGGTAGCAGCAGTCTCCAGTGTGCTATGTTGTTATGGTAGCAGCAGTCTCTTGTGTGCTATGGTTGTTATGGTAGCAGCAGTCTCCAGTGTACTATGGTAGCAGCAGTCTCTAGTGTACTATGGTTGTTAGGTAGCAGCAGTCTCAGTGTACTATGGTAGCAGCAGTCTCTAGTGTACTATGGTTGTTATGGTAGCAGCAGTCTCCAGTGTACTATGGTAGCAGCAGTCTCCCTGGTGTACTATGGTTGTTATGGTAGCAGCAGTCTCCAGTGTACTATGGTTGTTAGCAGCAGTCTCTCAGTGTACTATGGTTGTTATGGTAGCAGCAGTCTCCAGTGTACTATGGTAGCAGTAGTCAGTGTGCTATGGTTGTTATGGTAGCAGCAGTCTCCAGTGTACTATGTTGTTATGGTAGCAGCAGTCTCCAGTGTACTATGTTGTTATGGTAGCAGCAGTCTCCAGTGTGCTATGGTTGTTATGGTAGCAGCAGTCTCCAGTGTACTATGTTGTTATGGTAGCAGCAGTCTCCAGTGTACTATGGTTGTTATGGTAGCAGCAGTCTCTAGTGTACTATGGTTGTTATGGTAGCAGCAGTCTCTTGTGTGCTATGGTTGTTATGGTAGCAGCAGTCTCCAGTGTGCTATGGTTGTTATGGTAGCAGCAGTCTCCAGTGTGCTATGGTTGTTATGGTAGCAGCAGTCTCCGGTGTACTATGGTAGCAGCAGTCTCTAGTGTACTATGGTTGTTATGGTAGCAGCAGTCTCCAGTGTACTATGGTAGCAGCAGTCTCTAGTGTACTATGGTTGTTATGGTAGCAGCAGTCTCCAGTGTACTATGGTAGCAGCAGTCTCTAGTGTACTATGGTTGTTATGGTAGCAGCAGTCTCCAGTGTACTATGGTAGCAGCAGTCTCTAGTGTACTATGGTTGTTATGGTAGCAGCAGTCTCAGAGTGTACTATGGTTGTTATGGTAGCAGCAGTCTCCAGTGTACTATGTTGTTATGGTAGCAGCAGTCTCCAGTGTGCTATGGTTGTTATGGTAGCAGCAGTCTCCAGTGTACTATGTTGTTATGGTAGCAGCAGTCTCAGTGTACTATGTTGTTATGGTAGCAGCAGTCTCTAGTGTACTATGGTTGTTATGGTAGCAGCAGTCTCTTGTGTGCTATGGTTGTTATGGTAGCAGCAGTCTCAGTGTGCTATGGTTGTTATGGTAGCAGCAGTCTCAGTGTGCTATGGTTGTTATGGTAGCAGCAGTCTCCAGTGTACTATGGTAGCAGCAGTCTCTAGTGTACTATGGTTGTTATGGTAGCAGCAGTCTCCAGTGTACTATGGTAGCAGCAGTCTCTAGTGTACTATGGTTGTTATGGTAGCAGCAGTCTCCAGTGTACTATGGTAGCAGCAGTCTCTAGTGTACTATGGTTGTTATGGTAGCAGCAGTCTCCAGTGTACTATGGTAGCAGTAGTCTCTAGTGTACTATGGTTGTTATGGTAGCAGCAGTCTCCAGTGTACTATGGTTGTTATGGTAGCAGCAGTCTCCAGTGTACTATGTTGTTATGGTAGCAGCAGTCTCCAGTGTGCTATGGTTGTTATGGTAGCAGCAGTCTCAGTGTACTATGTTGTTATGGTAGCAGCAGTCTCAGTGTACTATGGTTGTTATGGTAGCAGCAGTCTCTAGTGTACTATGGTTGTTATGGTAGCAGCAGTCTCTTGTGTGCTATGGTTGTTATGGTAGCAGCAGTCTCCAGTGTGCTATGGTTGTTATAGTAGCAGCAGTCTCCAGTGTGCTATGGTTGTTATGGTAGCAGCAGTCTCCAGTGTACTATGGTAGCAGCAGTCTCTAGTGTACTATGGTTGTTATGGTAGCAGCAGTCTCCAGTGTACTATGGTAGCAGCAGTCTCTAGTGTACTATGGTTGTTATGGTAGCAGCAGTCTCCAGTGTACTATGGTAGCAGCAGTCTCTAGTGTACTATGGTTGTTATGGTAGCAGCAGTCTCCAGTGTACTATGGTAGCAGTAGTCTCTAGTGTACTATGGTTGTTATGGTAGCAGCAGTCTCCAGTGTACTATGGTTGTTATGGTAGCAGCAGTCTCCAGTGTACTATGTTGTTATGGTAGCAGCAGTCTCCAGTGTGCTATGGTTTTAGCTACCCCGTTCAAAGACGCTTAAATATGTTGTCTTGCCCCATTCACCCTCTGAGTGGCACAAATACACAATCCATGTCTCAATTGTCTCAAGGCTTAAAAATCCTTCTTTAACCACCCGTCTCCTCCTCTTCATCTACACTGATTGAAGAGGATTTAACAAGTGACATCAATAAGGGATCATAGTTTCACCTGGATAGTCTGTGTCATGGAAAGAGCAAGTGTCCTGAATGTTTCATACACTCAGTGTAGTTGTACTCCAGTACTCACTGTAGGTGTGGCGTGAGGACCACGGAGGAGAGGAAGAGGGGGGTTTCTTGATCTGGCGTCTGAAGCCGAACACGGCGTTCTGCTGGAAGCCCTCTCTGATGTTGAGGATGTAGTGGTTCTGTAGGTGATGAACCGGACCTCCTTCAGACCCACGACCACCAGCCTCCTCTATCAGACGCACCACCGGCTGGAGGGAGAAAGGGTGGAGGGAGAGGGAAGGAGGGAGAGGGAAGGAGGGGGAAGGAGGGAGAGGGAAGGAGGGAGAGGGAAGGAGGGGGGGGGAAGGAGGGAGAGGGAAGGAGGGAGAGGGAAGGAGGGGGAAGGAGGGAGAGGAAGGAGGGAGAGGGAAGGAGGGGGAAGGAGGGAGAGGGTGGAGGGAGAGGGAAGGAGGGAGAGGGAAGGAGGGAGAGGGTGGAGGGAGAGGGAAGGAGGAGAGGGAAGGAGAGGGAAGGAGGGAGGGGGAAGGAAGGGGGAAGGAGGGAGGGGGAAGGAGGGAGAGGAAGGAGGGGAAGGAGGGAGGGGAAGGAGGGAGGGGAAGGAGGGAGAAGGAGGGAGAGGAAGGAGGGAGGGGGAAGGAGGGAGGGGAAGGAGGGAGAGGGGAAGGAGGGAGGGAGGGGAAGGAGGGAGGGGGGGAGGGAGGGGGAAGGAGGGAGGGGAAGGAAGGAGGGAAGGAGGGAGGGGAAGGAGGGAGGGGAAGGAGGGAGAGGGAAGGAGGGAGGGGGAAGGAGGGAGGGGGAAGGAGGGAGAGGGAAGGAGGGAGGGGGATGAGAGATTTAGTTAGATATATTATTTATAGGTGGCGATTTATTTATTTATTTTATTTTATTTATTTTATCTTTATTTAACTAGTCAAGTCAGTTAAGAACAAATTCTTATTTTCAATGATGGCCTAGGAACAGTGGGTTAACTGCCTGTCAGCTCGGAGATTGAACTTGCAACCTTCCGGCTCTAACCACCACAACCCTGCAGCCCCAAGCTTTTGAATCATGTGATTCAAAGTTGTTCCACCTAACATTGTGAAACTAACACTTGAATCTGCCTTTAACAGGTTTTATTCTAAGAAAACATATAAAAATGAATTGTAAGCACAGGAAATTACACAGGAAAACACAAATTAACACACACACACACACACACACACACACACACACACACACTGAGAGAGAGAACACTGAACCAGGAGTTGGAACTGGTTCATGAAACAGAACAGAACCAGGAGTTGGCACTGGTTCAGGAAACAGAACAGAAAACCTGAAAAGAATGACTGAAAACAAGGCTTACCTTTCGTAGTTAATTAAATCAAAAGTGAAATTGAATAACTATAAAATATCAATTAACTCGACCTGAAACAGCGAAATTCATTATTTTTCTCATTAGAAATCTCTCCCCATCTTCTGAATCATGCTCGTAACGTCAGTACTTCTGAGTGGGGGAGGGGGCCAGGTAGTCGACACAAGCAAACTGAGAAAAGACGTTCAGCTTGTAGACACTGGAAGAAGTTCAGAGGGTTTTACAGGCGCGTTGTTTTTTAATCCTAGGTTTAATTCACATAATGCCGTTCATCATAATAAGATACCCAACGCTTCAAGCCAAGGCCTCTCTCGCTGTGGCATCTCCCAACCTATACACTAGTCTGTCCATGTGCTCTGTAACAAACTGCTCTATCCACACTGATTGGTGAAGTCATTTAATGAGCTACACCTAAAAAGCTGTTGGTTTTACAAGTTTAAAAAGGAATATAAAGGAATGATATAAAGAGACACTTTAATTTGCTGGTTCGGACCGGTTCAGAGTACTTTAATTTGCTGGTTCGGACCGGTTCAGAGAACTGTAATTTGCTGGTTCGGAAGAGTTTTTAATTTGCTGGTTCGGACCGGTTCAGAGTACTTTTCGGACGGTTCAGAAACTGTAATTTGCTGGAATTTGCTGGTTCGGACCGGTTCAGAGAACTGTAATTTGCTGGTTCGGACCGGTTCAGAGTACTTCTTAATTTGCTGGTTCGGACCGGTTCAGAGAAATTTGCTGGTTCGGACCGGTTCAGAGAACTTAATTTGCTGGTTCGGGACCAGTTCAGAGAACTTTGTACCGGTTCAGAGAATTTGCTTTAATTTGCTGGTTCGGACCGTTCAGGAACTGTAATTTGCTGGTTCAGTTCAGAGTACTTTAATTTGCTGGTTCGGAACTGTAATTTGCTGGTTCAGAGAAACTGTAATTTGCTGGTTCGGACTTTAATTTGCTGGTTCAGAGAACTGTAATTTGCTGGTTCGGATCAATGGAACAGAACAAGAAAAAATAGCAGTTCTGTTCAGAACTAAACGATTGGAAAATAATTTTGGTTCCAACCCCTGCTTTGATCACACACACACACACACACACACGGAACTAGACCCTGTAATGTGTGTGTGTGTGTGTGTGTGTGTGTGTGTGTGTGTGTGTGTGTGTGTGTGTGAACCTTCATTGATGTAGGTATTGATGTATTGATCTCTTGACAGTGATCAGTGACAACTGATCTGGTGTCTGGTGTGACTTGGGTGTTAATGTGACTTGGAGGTTAATGTGACTTGGGGGTTAATGTGACTTGGGGGTTAATGTGACTTGGGGGTTAATGTGTCTTGGGGGTTAATGTGTCTCCTTTAATAGCCTCTAACTCAAACACAGACACAGAGTCACTCACCTCAGAATATTCTCTCCAGCCGAAGTTGTCTCTGCAGTAGTATTTCCACACTGTGTGGCAGTTAGGGCGGGGTTTGTGTTTGGGGGCGGGGCGGCAGGGCTGGAGGGAGTGGTCAACCGTCTGACGTGGTCGAACTCCAGGTCACAAACACGCATTGCATTGAAGTCTAAGGAAAACACACGACCCCTAGGAGACAAGAGAACACGGTCAGTATCACTGAAGTCTAAGGAAAACACACGACCCCTAGGAGACAAGAGAACACGGTCAGTATCACTTGACACAAAACCACCAGATACCACACGCTGTTGTCAACTGTCATTGGAGTTCTGTGAATGTGCTGTCAACACAAGCCTTATGTAATGATCATAATAAAGACAGATCACCAGAGAGAGACAGAGAGAGACAGAGACAGATAGAGAGATAGAGATATAGAGAGGTCACAGAGAGACAGAGACAGAGAGAGACAGAGACAGATAGAGAGAGATATAGAGAGGGTGACAGAGAGACAGAGACAGAGAGAGACAGAGACAGATAGAGAGAGATATCGAGAGGGTGACAGAGAGACAGAGACAGAGAGAGAGAGACAGATAGAGACAGATAGAGAGAGACAGAGACAGAGAGACTATAGAGGTGACAGAGAGACAGAGACAGAGAGACTGAGAGAGATAGAGAGGGTGACAGAGAGACAGAGAGAGACAGAGACAGATGAGAGAGATATAGAGAGGGTGACAGAGAGACAGAGAGAGACAGAGACAGATAGAGAGATATAGAGAGGTGACAGAGAGACAGAGAGAGACAGAGACAGATAGAGAGAGATATAGAGAGGTGACAGAGAGACAGAGACAGATAGAGAGAGATATAGAGACAGATAGAGACAGAGAGACTGAGAGAGATAGAGAGGGTGACAGAGAGACAGAGACAGAGACAGATAGAGAGAGATATAGAGAGGGTGACAGAGAGACAGAGAGAGACAGAGACAGATAGAGAGAGATATAGAGAGGGTGACAGAGAGACAGAGACAGAGAGAGACAGAGACAGATAGAGAGATAGAGAGGGTGACAGAGAGACAGAGAGACAGAGACAGAGAGACTGAGAGAGATAGAGAGATATAGAGAGGGTGACAGAGAGACAGAGACAGATAGAGACAGAGACAGATAGAGAGAGATATAGAGAGGGTGACAGAGAGACAGAGACAGATAGAGAGAGACATAGAGAGGGTGACAGAGAGACAGAGACAGAGACTGAGAGAGATAGAGAGAGAGACAGAGCGGAGAGCGACAGAGCCAGAGAGAGAGAGACAGACAGAGACAGATAGAGAGAGATATAGAGAGGGTGACAGAGAGAGACAGAGACAGAGAGACAGAGAGAGATAGAGAGACAGAGAGAGAGAGAGACAGAGCGAGAGAGCGACAGAGCCAGAGAGAGAGAGACAGACAGAGAGAGAGAGACAGAGACAGAGAGACAGAGAGACCGAGACAGAGAGACAGAGCGAAAAGAGACAGAGAGAGAGAGACAGAGCCAGAGAGAGAGACAGAGCGAGAGAGAGAGACCTCTGTTTGTCTGTGCTAGTCTTGGTCAAATCCTCATTCTGATAACTCAGTGTTTGAGCCCCAACCTCCCCCCTTACAACCCCTCCCCTACCACTGACCTCAGGGCCCCTGAAAAGGCCTTTTCTGGGTCAGACATGCCCCCACACATGCATGGACAACGCATGCAGGCATACACACAAATATGTCATGCACGCATGCACACGCACACACACACAAGGCTAGCTGAGCTGTGGCTGTGTTAATGGACTGATTGATCGTGGCTGTGAGTCTAATGGGATTTGAGGTCAGAAGCCTGGACAGGTAGAGAGACATGCAGGGTTCAGAGGTTAGTGTGTGAGAGGTGTGACAGCATGTGTGTGTGTGTGTGTGTGTGTGTGTGTGTGTGTGTGTGTGTGTGTGTGTGTGTGTGTGTGTGTGTGTGTGTGTGTGTGTGTGTGTTTTGGTGACTTGTGTGGTATGTGTAGCTTACAAGAGACATTTTCCTTTCACAGCTCAGCTCCCCACTAGACTCTAGTCCAGGAAATGTTTACTTTTCCCAGCTCAGTTACCTATTTTAGCCTCTAGGTCCACAAAATTGTGCGTTTTAATCCTAAAACAGAGATTCCTAGGAATGAATCTGTCAAAATGAGCCAACACACCATCCTATATGCAGCTCCTGCCCAACCACAGATGACACACGTGATATACTGGATTGCATTGACTGCTGAGAGAAGTGAACCTCACAGACCAATATAGATTTATAGATATATATAGACCAATATAATTTACCAAAAAAGTGTCAAGTCATAGTTTCACCCAATTCAAGAAATCAGTCATAGGTTTCTGTGACACACACAGACTAGATTGCTACAGAGTCATTGGTTTAGAATTGGAATAGAGTCAAGTCATCTAATGTCTTCACACACACACACACACACACACACACGCTGTCACACACACACACACACACGCTGTCACACCTCTCACACACACACACACATGCACGCACGCACGCACACACACACACACACACGCACGCACGCATGCACACACACACACACACACACACAGATTGATTAACATTAGTCTTCCTGTTAAAGGCAGGCGGTCCGTGTGATGAACTAAAATAGGGTTTATGGTTCATTCGGAAAACACAACCAACAACCACCGGCCTGAGACCAACGCCATGCTATCTATTCATATCATATGGGTCTATTCATATCATATGGGTCAATTTTAGATTTTGGTCAAGAATACATT
>NC_088409.1:93592480-93609980 GCF_034236695.1 Oncorhynchus nerka
CACTGGTAGTTACAGTAACTATACAGGTTATTACACTGGTAGTTACAGTAACTATACAGGTTATTACACTGGTAGTTACAGTAACTATACAGGTTATTACACTGTTACAGTAACTATACAGGTTATTACACTGGTAGTTACAGTAACTATACAGGTTATTACACTGGTAGTTACAACTATACAGGTTAACACTGGTAGTTACAGTAACTATACAGGTTATTACACTGGTAGTTACAGTAACTATACAGGTTATTACACACTGGTAGTTACAGTAACTATACAGGTTATTACACTGGTAGTTACAGTAACTATACAGGTTATTACACTGGTAGTTACAGTAACTATACAGGTTATTACACTGGTAGTTACAGTAACTATACAGGTTATTACACTGGTAGTTACAGTAACTATACAGGTTATTACACTGGTAGTTACAGTAACTATACAGGTTATTACACTGGTAGTTACAGTAACTATACAGGTTATTACACTGGTAGTTACAGTAACTATACAGGTTATTACACTGGTAGTTACAGTAACTATACAGGTTATTACACTGGTAGTTACAGTAACTATACAGGTTATTACACTGGTAGTTACAGTAACTATACAGGTTATTACACTGGTAGTTACAGTAACTATACAGGTTATTACACTGGTACAGTAACTACAGGTTATTACTGGTAGTTAACTATACAGGTTATTACACTGGTAGTTACAGTAACTATACAGGTTATTACACTGGTAGTTACAGTAACTATACAGGTTATTACACTGGTAGTTACAGTAACTATACAGGTTATTACACTGGTAGTTACAGTAACTATACAGGTTATTACACTAGTTACAGTAGTATACAGGTTAACTGGTACAGGTTATTACACTGGTAGTTACAGTAACTATACAGGTTATTACACTGGTAGTTACAGTAACTATACAGGTTATTACACTGGTAGTTACAGTAACTATACAGGTTACACTGTTACACTGGTAGTTACAGTAACTATACAGGTTATTACACTGGTAGTTACAGTAACTATACAGGTTATTACACTGGTAGTTACAGTAACTATACAGGTTATTACACTGGTTAGTTATTACAGTAACTATACAGGTTATTACACTGGTAGTTACAGTAACTATACAGGTTATTACACTGGTAGTTACAGTAACTATACAGGTTATTACACTGGTAGTTACAGTAACTATACAGGTTATTACACTGGTAGTTACAGTAACTATACAGGTTATTACACTGGTAGTTACAGTAACTATACAGGTTATTACACTGGTAGTTACAGTAACTATACAGGTTATTACACTGGTAGTTACAGTAACTATACAGGTTATTACACTGGTAGTTACAGTAACTAACTATACAGTTACAGTAACTATACAGGTTACACTGGTAGTTACAGTAACTATACAGGTTATTACACTGGTAGTTACAGTAACTATACAGGTTATTACACTGGTAGTTACAGTAACTATACAGGTTATTACACTGGTAGTTAGTAACTATACAGTTAACACTGGTAGTTACAGTAACTATACAGGTTATTACACTGGTAGTTACAGTAACTATACAGGTTATTACACTGGTAGTTACAGTAACTATACAGGTTATTACACTGGTAGTTACAGTAACTATACAGGTTATTACACTGGTAGTTACAGTAACTATACAGGTTATTACACTGGTAGTTACAGTAACTATACAGGTTATTACACTGGTAGTTACAGTAACTATACAGGTTATTACACTGGTAGTTACAGGTAACTATACAGGTTATTACACTGGTAGTTACAGTAACTATACAGGTTATTACACTGGTAGTTACAGTAACTATACAGGTTATTACACTGGTAGTTACAGTAACTATACAGGTTATTACACTGGTAGTTACAGTAACTATACAGGTTATTACACTGGTAGTTACAGTAACTATACAGGTTATTACACTGGTAGTTACAGTAACTATACAGGTTATTACACTGGTAGTTACAGTAACTATACAGGTTATTACACTGGTAGTTACAGTAACTATACAGGTTATTACACTGGTAGTTACAGTAACTATACAGGTTATTACACTGGTAGTTACAGTAACTATTACAGGTTATTACACTGGTAGTTACAGTAACTATACAGGTTATTACACTGGTAGTTACAGTAACTATACAGGTTATTACACTGGTAGTTACAGTAACTATACAGGTTATTACACTGGTAGTTACAGTAACTATACAGGTTATTACACTGGTAGTTACAGTAACTATACAGGTTATTACACTGGTAGTTACAGTAACTATACAGGTTATTATTACACTGGTAGTTACAGTAACTATACAGGTTATTACACTGGTAGTTACAGTAACTATACAGGTTATTACACTGGTAGTTACAGTAACTATACAGGTTATTACACTGGTAGTTACAGTAACTATACAGGTTATTACACTGGTAGTTACAGTAACTATACAGGTTATTACACTGGTAGTTACAGTAACTATACAGGTTATTACACTGGTAGTTACAGTAACTATACAGGTTATTACACTGGTAGTTACAGTAACTATACAGGTTATTACACTGGTAGTTACAGTAACTATACAGGTTATTACACTGGTAGTTACAGTAACTATACAGGTTATTACACTGGTAGTTACAGTAACTATACAGGTTATTACACTGGTAGTTACAGTAACTATACAGGTTATTACACTGGTAGTTACAGTAACTATACAGGTTATTACACTGGTAGTTACAGTAACTATACAGGTTATTACACTGGTAGTTACAGTAACTATACAGGTTATTACACTGGTAGTTACAGTAACTATACAGGTTATTACACTTACACTATACAGGTAGTTACAGTAACTATACAGGTTATTACACTGGTAGTTACAGTAACTATACAGGTTATTACACTGGTAGTTACAGTAACTATACAGGTTATTACACTGGTAGTTACAGTAACACTACAGGTTATTACACTGGTAGTTACAGTAACTATACAGGTTATTACACTGGTAGTTACGAGGTTATTTTGGAATGGGGGCTCTCCAGTGGCGCAGTGGTCTAAGACACCGCATCTCAGTGCAAGAGGCGACACTGCAGTACCTGGTTCGAATCCAGGCTGTATCACAACCGGCCGTGATTGGGAGTCCCATAGGGCGGCGCACAATTGGCCCAGTATCGTCCGGATTTGGCCTGGTGTAGGCCAAATAAGAATTTGTTCTTAACTGACTTGCCTAGTTAAATAAAGGTAAAAAAAAAAAAAAAATTAAGTAAAAATAATCATGTTTGGGAATCTGTCACTACTATACTAAGTTACTACCAGGAAAGCCTAATATCGCTAGGCCTAATATCCCACCCACAGAATATGCTTTGCATATTTGGCTGCATTTGGGTTCTCACAGACAGGGGCGTATCCTGTGGGTGGGAAGGTATGCATGCAGTTTCAGTTTAAAACTTAAAAATCAACAACACGCACACGCAGGTCACACACATGCGTGCATGTGGTGAAATAGCTAACTGTGTCACTGTGTGAATGTGCAGTGTATAGCTTGAACCACAGCACGCTTTGTGTGCCTGTTCGCTATCGCTTGCCAAGTGCTTGTGTGTGTGAGAGAGAGAGAGAGAGAGAGAGAGAGAGAGAGAGAGACAGAGAGAGAGACAGAGAGACAGAGAGAGAGAGAGAGACCGAGAGAGAGAGAGACAGAGAGAGAGAGACAGAGAGAGAGAGAGAGAGAGAGACAGAGAGAGAGAGAGACAGAGAGAGAGACAGAGAGAGAGAGAGAGAGAGAGAGCTAGTGCCTGTATGTCAGTGACGGCACCAGGCAGCAGTAGGTCATGCAAGTTCCTAGCTCTAACAGCACTTCCTGGTTTGAGCTGTTTCAACCAATGAGGAAGCTAGGTTTGGGAGCAGAAAACGCAGACTCACTCTATTGCAGGAATGAAAAGTGCCATAACAAATGATACTCGAAGAAGAACTGAGATACCGGAAGTCAGAGAACCAAAACGACTCAGTCAGTTAAATATGACCATACACACACACGCGCGCACACACACACACACGAGCACACGCACCTACAGAAACAGATATATCAAACAGCAGGCTATGCAGACAAATTGTATCTATTATCATACGCTACCCATTCATGTTTTTGTATGTTCTTATATAATATAATAGAATAAACCAATGACATCAGGCAACACCCAGGCCATGATTACAGACACTTGTGTATGTCCTATGAAGCTATATAAACTAGTGACCCACAGTGTTTGTCATTATAGCCTGATGAAGACAGTTTGTCTGTCCAAACAGTTGGCTATTAGGTTATTCAATTATTGTGTCTAAGCTCCTAGAGAGTCTCTCCTTGTCTATAGCGAACAACATTGTTTTCTCATATCAAAGCACTCCTATCTTAAAACTGTAAATACAATCTCAGCTCTGTTAGGCTACTTTTACACAGAACGTAGAACAGAACAACAAAAGAAAAGCACTTACTGATATTTGAGCCTGACTTGCTCATTGTCCGGATTGCAGTAAAGCCTCTCCAACTGTTCCTGTGAATCATCCGCCACGCTTTGCCAGCTTTCAGTATCAGTCCTGCGGATCTGCCAGTGGTAGGGTAGCACAGTATGGTGGTAAGCGCAGTCACTCCCGTACACACACAACCCCTGCAGGAAATCCACGCAGATGGAAACTGCGTCGGCTTGGTGCGTGTGATACTGGAGCTGGGTTAAGGCAGATCAAACACTAGATCCAGGGAGGCCTCTTCGCTTTTATCCTGAAATATCTCGCCTTTGTCGGCCTGAAGACTGGGGTGTTCGTACTGTCTTTGATGGTCAGACAATCTGGCCCCTGCAAGGCTTTAGAGGCGAAGAGGTCACTCATCGTGTTGCCCCCTGGCTTGGAGGGGATACTAGAGGGTATCTGGTGTGGGGGTTGCTGCCCCCACCTCGCGCCCCGGGGACACGTTTGAGCTGGAATCTGCGTTCGTTCGGGTCTATTGTCACGCGCTGGAGATCTACCGGTATCTTGGTTACCCCCCTCTCTGTCTCCTCCAACTCGGCGGCGGTGTCCGCCATTTCTGTGTCAGTGTCGCCGGTAATCATAGCCGTTACTCCGGTAGCTCCCGAATCTTTCAGACACACAGGCCCACCAATCCGCGCCTGTTTGACCACCGCCGCAGTGCACAGGTTCCCCGCTGTCCTTGTCGGAGGTTCCGGGAACAAACACCCCGTCTCCGGTAACAAGTGCATCTGTACTCAGTAATGTGGTCAGGATTGGGTCCTGGAGCGCGCGGAGGCATTTTGAGTCTAGTTTCCTCGGTCCTTTTTTTTTTTTTAAATAGGGCTTCACTAACGGGATTTTGTCGGTAAGTCTAATCGATTGTTCCGTGAATTCCCGGTCCCCCATACTCATATCCAAAGCGAGTCCCGTTCCGCCGTCCAGGACCTTGTCGGTTGAGGCTGTCGGTTTCTGCAGGCTATGCAAAGTTGTATCCATGGTTGCCTGGGGCTCTCCTATAACCCAACAGTCCTGAAAGAGGCGGAAATAAATGATAAGAGAGAGTGAGAGAAATAACACTCCTAAATGTATGCCTCATAGGTTTCGAAAGTCCTGGGCATGTGTCATTAGATAACAAAGGTGTTAGTCAGCCCATTCAGAGTCAATAACCATTGCGTTTCACTGGGTGATAAACAATAACCGTAATCTTGAAACCAATCGTTTATTTTCCTCGGTAATGTTACAATGATTCAACTAGTATCCTGCTTACCATTTAGCCTTATAGAAGCTAGAATAGAAACTGGGGGTCTCCCAAATTTAGAAACATTATTACTTTCAGTCAACGACGAGCGTCGTGATGCATCTACACTGCGTTGGCTATAAGCCTACAGCGCGAAACAACCCGTGTCCAACCTTAACGTTCTCGATAAGAGTATTTTGATCAGCGGAGGCGGATAAACGGGGGTCTACCGTATACGTGCAAATTACAAATCGCTGCTCGAGCAAGTTTGCACGTAGGCCTATGGTCTCAGTTAAAGCGATCCACAGACACGCACCGAGGAAAGGGGGACTGCGGCGAACCGCACAAAGACTCGACCCAGCCACTGCATTCCCTGGTTGTAACGATCACGAAAAGGCCTTCATCCTCTATATAATCACCTATAGGTCTGAGCCTAGTCAACGACTAGAATAACACGGTGTTATAACGCACATATTCCGCATACAAATTAGGTTTATGCGCAAAACCCGCATTTCAGCAGGTTTTATCCAGAAAACCTGCGTGGGTGTTTGACATCAAATACATTGCTGTGCAACGTAGCACACTGCTATATCATTTCTAAATTTTACCAAAAAAATCCCTTCCGGGAGTCATGTAGATCTGGTGCGCTGCGCAAAGGACTGCAATATAGTCGATCTCAACACGCATACTGCATAGGTGCCCCGGCTGGCTAGGTGATTTATTATAGCGTTGCTTTCACAGAGCCCGTTTACAATTCAAAGCGTCCAAACACACACAGATCCTATTCCTACCTGTGTAAAATCCGTTCTATCTCTTCCTTGCAATTGTCTTCTAAACCACTTAATCCTTGTCTGGTCATGAATGTATAGATATGTCGTCCTAGGTGATCTGCGTTTGGCCTGCTGGTACGGTGCTGAGGCAATGCGTGACAAAGCGGCTGTAAGTCGTTCTCCACTGGGCTCAGTTCCGCCAACTCCTGTTGTGGATAGAGGCAGCTGTTGCAGGGAACGCTCAGTCCTCTCAGCCACTCACGAAGCTCCTCACCCCGGTCGAGGGGCGGGACTTGGCATCAAAGGAGAAGAGAGAGAGAGAGAGAGAGAGAGAGAGAGAGAGAGAGAGAGAGAGAGAGAGAGAGAGAAAACGAAACTGGGGTGTCATAGGGGGAGGTAAAGCAGAACGTTGTGCTGTGTTCGTCAGGCGCCTGATCAGTAGTAGTAGGCGTTCTAACTGTGTTTACAGTGAGATAGGTGGTCTCACCCCTCCTGTCCTTGTTTTACTAGAAGTGAGGTTCTTCTCATACTGATTGAGTGACAGCATTTCCGGTAGGCCTACAGGATGAGTGGATTATGGTAAAACAAACACATGCAGGATGTAGGTTTATGACAGTCAGAGGTTTCATACCCATGGGGCATTTTGTGGGTTGAAAACAAATCTAACATGATCTTCATTTTTTTTAAATGTGTCTGTAATACCATTGACCATGTAGTAATTTTATGAAGTTGGCTTTAGTCCAATTAGGTTCTCAACCCCACAACCTCACAACTAGCTACCAAGAAGCCATTTCAGGTGACCAATCAAGATAGATAGTCTAACTACAGTATCTTAGCTGGCATGCCTGCTGGCAAGGTTGGTAGAAAAGCAGGCTACTACTAAATGTCAGCGGCGACCGGTTATCCAGGGCAGAGCCCCACCTTTCTAGCTAATATATATATTTGTTTTTCCCAAGTTCCCATGTATATATATATATATATATAGAGAGAGAGAGAGAGTTATATTGAGTTAATAAAGCTGCATACAAAAATGTCTCTTTTTTGATTTCTTGAGTATGGCAGCTCAAAATGCAGGTGTTTCAGCCCTAGCCCAGCGCTTTCTGTGGTGGTGGGGCAGCCAGAGGAAAGCACAGAGCGTAGGGGTTGGTAATGTTCTCTAGTTGCACCGTGATTGGCTCAGTGTTCTGTCGCTCAAGGGACAGTGCGCCAAATCAGCTCTGGGTAGAGCTTGAAAATTAAAGCCCTTTTGGTGCTGCCATAGCAGCCAGCCTCAATCAATTTGCCTCTACAACCTAACCTTAACCATTTGACAAGCGGACCTGGACAGATCTACCTCTTAACCCAACCACGCCTGACCCATGGGCCCACACCACCCCTCGAGCATGAGCATATGTGTGGAGTGCACCTCCTTCCCTTCCGTCCCGGACACATGGCAACCAACTCAAAACTAGAGGGGTTGCACCAAACCTGACATCAACCACACCACTCGATATGGACACATGGCAACCACCGAGGACCAAACCCTCAAAGGGATTTTGCCTGATCCTACATCGAGTTTAAGAACAAAAATTAAACATAAACTATCGCGTCTATATGGTTGTGTGTAGCCTACTGGTTAAATTTGCGTCTTTTTCGCACGAATCAATTTGTGTCTTTTTAAGCACTAATTAAGCCAGAAAAAACGCACAAAAAACGCACAAAATTTGCATATACATATATGCACAAATTGATTAATGAGACTGTGTTGGCCATAGAGTTACATTTAGAAGTGCCTATCCAAGAAGGCTCAAGATCATTGGCCACAGATAAAATGGTCAAATTTTTGTTATATCTACAGTAGCTTTGATTGGACTGATCTTAGCTAGCAAGCTTGCAGTCATCATCATGAATCACGCCAACAATCTACTGGCTAAACCTTTTAATCCTTGTCATATGAAGAGAAATAATGAAGAGAAAAATTAGAGATAAAATGTATCAGTGCTCATCAGCCATAACACAACAAGTTGGAAATCGCAAATTCAACTATTTTTACCTTTATTTTACTAGGCAAGTCAGTTAAGAACAAATTCTTATTTTCAATGACGGCCTAGGAACAGTGGGTTAACTACCTTGTTCAGGGGCAGAACAACAGATTTTTAGGACCAGCCATTTCGCCTCTTCAGATTTTTGGGGGGGATTTGGGGGTTGGTCTATGCATGGAACCCCTGGTCAACACGCACACTCACTCGCGCACGTGCACACACGCGCACAAGCACACACACACGCACACACACACACACACACACACACACACACACACACACACACACACACACACACACACCTACAGAAACGGGTATATCAAACAGCAGGTCTATGCAGCCAAATTGTATCTGTTATCTTATGCTACCCATTCATATGCTACAGGTTGCCTATAAGACTATGACACAGAAATACAATAATACCCTAATACAACTGTTTTAGGTAAAACATTGTTTATGTATGTGACGCATTTATATTCAGAGCCCCACCTTTCTAGCTAATATATATATTCACTTTTCCCAAGTTCCCATGTATATATATATATATATAAAGCGAGGCGCAGCGTAGATGTGCGTAGACCTATGGCCTTTATCTACACAATCAATGGTGTATCATGTGGATGTCTCATGTGTCCCTTGATGGCTGAACTTCCTGGACTGGGCCGTGGTAGTGATGGGATGTGATCGTTTGCGCCCCAGTGCACATGCCCTGGTAATCTTACAGTTTTTTCCAATTGCTAAACACACTAAAATGACATGCAACAGCACCATTATTTAACCTGACACACAGAGAGCAAACCTTCTTCTCAAGTCTCCAAAAGTCTAAACACATTTTCTGCTTTACACACATTTTGTAATTCCACGTGGCACTTTCTAAATGCACTGCACACGGTTCTCTGCATAACACACAACAATCTGACATGAAGTCACATGTTGGCCATTTCAAAACACTGCCATTCAAAGTGACACTACATGAGCTAATTGGCCAATACATGTGCCACCTGGCCAAACATCTCAATGGTTCATTGTTACCACGTCAATCAGGAAGACCACAGTTGAGCACCTTTTGTTTTACAACAACAATGGAAGCCGTTGCAGAGAGGGGAAGAGGAAGATGGAGGGGGAGAATGAGAGGGGGAGGAAGAGTGAGAGGTAGGGGTAGAGCTGGTAGAGGAGTTCATGGCCAAAGAAGACAACAACTTTCAAGTGAAATCAGAGCAACCTTAGTTGATTATCTCATCAACCATGGGGCTGACAATGTGAGAGGCTGGACAGAGAGTGAAATCAGAGCAACCTTGATCATGTCATCAACCATTGATTATCTCATCAACCATGGGGCTGACAATGTGAGAGGCTGGACAGAGGCTGGAGCAACCTTAGTTGATCAGAGTGAAATCAGAGCAACCTTAGTTGATTATCTCTTCAACCATGGGGCTGACAATGTGAGGGGCTGGACAGAGAGTGAAATCAGAGCAACCTTAGTTGATTATCTCATCAACCATGGGGCTGACAATGTGAGAGGCTGGACAGAGAGTGAAATCAGAGCAACCTTAGTTGATTATCTCATCAACCATGGGGCTGACAATGTGAGAGGCTGGACAGAGAGTGAAATCAGAGCAACCTTAGTTGATCATCTCATCAACCATGGGGCTGACAATGTGAGAGGCTGGACAGAGAGTGAAATCAGAGCAACCTTAGTTGATCATCTCATCAACCATGGGGCTGACAATGTGAGAGGCTGGACAGAGAGTGAAATCAGAGCAACCTTAGTTGATCATCTCATCAACCATGGGGCTGACAATGTGAGAGGCTGGACAGAGAGTGAAATCAGAGCAACCTTAGTTGATTATCTCATCAACCATGGGGCTGACAATGTGAGAGGCTGGACAGAGAGTGAAATCAGAGCAACCTTAGTTGATCATCAACCATGTCATTAACCATGGGGCTGACAATGTGAGGGGCTGACAGAGAGTGAAATCAGAGCAACCTTAGTTGATTATCTCATCAACCATGGGGCTGACAATGTGAGGGCTGGACAGAGAGTGAAATCAGAGCAACCTTAGTTGATTATCTCATCAACCATGGGGCTGACAATGTGAGAGGGACTGGACAGAGAGTGAAATCAGAGCAACCTTAGTTGATTATCTCATCAACCATGGGGCTGACAATGTGAGAGGCTGGACAGAGAGTGAAATCAGAGCAACCTTAGTTGATCATGTCATTAACCATGGGGCTGACAATGTGAGAGGCTGGACAGAGAGTGAAATCAGAGCAACCTTAGTTGATTATCTCATCAACCATGGGGCTGACAATGTGAGAGGCTGGACAGAGAGTGAAATCAGAGCAACCTTAGTTGATTATCTCATCAACCATGGGGCTGACAATGTGAGAGGCTGGACAGAGAGTGAAATCAGAGCAACCTTAGTTGATCATCTCATCAACATCAACCATGGGGCTGACAATGTGAGGGCTGGACAGAGAGTGAAATCAGAGCAACCTTAGTTGATTATCTCATCAACCATGGGGCTGACAATGTGAGAGGCTGGACAGAGAGTGAAATCAGAGCAACCTTAGTTGATCATGTCATTAACCATGGGGCTGACAATGTGAGAGGCTGGACAGAGAGTGAAATCAGAGCAACCTTAGTTGATCATCATTCAACCATGGGGCTGACAATGTGAGAGGCTGGACAGAGAGTGAAATCAGAGCAACCTTAGTTGATTATCTCATCAACCATGGGGCTGACAATGTGAGGGCTGGACAGAGAGTGAAATCAGAGCAACCTTAGTTGATCATGTCATTAACCATGGGCTGACAATGTGAGAGGCTGGACAGAGAGTGAAATCAGAGCAACCTTAGTTGATCATCTCATCAACCATGTGACAATGTGAGAGGCTGGACAGAAGTGGGAGCTGACATCTCATGTGGCTGACAATGTGAGGCTGGACAGAGAGTGAAATCAGAGCAACCTTAGTTGATTATCTCATCAACCATGGGGCTGACAATGTGAGAGGCTGGACAGAGAGTGAAATCAGAGCAACCTTAGTTGATTATCTCATCAACCATGGGGCTGACAATGTGAGAGGCTGGACAGAGAGTGAAATCAGAGCAACCTTGACAATGTTGATTATCTCATCAACCATGGGGCTGACAATGTGAGAGGCTGGACAGAGAGTGAAATCAGAGCAACCTTAGTTGATTATCTCATCAACCATGGGGCTGACAATGTGAGAGGCTGGACAGAGAGTGAAATCAGAGCAACCTTAGTTGATTATCTCATCAACCATGGGGCTGACAATGTGAGAGGCTGGACAGAGAGTGAAATCAGAGCAACCTTAGTTGATTATCTCATCAACCATGGGGCTGACAATGTGAGGGGCTGGACAGAGAGTGAAATCAGAGCAACCATCAGCCATGGGGCTGAGTTGATGGACAGAGAGTATCTCATCAACCATGGGGCTGACAATGTGAGAGGCTGGACAGAGAGTGAAATCAGAGCAACCTTAGTTGATTATCTCATCAACCATGGGGCTGACAATGTGAGAGGCTGGACAGAGAGTGAAATCAGAGCAACCTTAGTTGATTATCTCATCAACCATGGGGCTGACAATGTGAGAGGCTGGACAGAGAGTGAAATCAGAGCAACCATGTTAGTTGATTATCTCATCAACCATGGGGCTGACAATGTGAGAGGCTGGACAGAGAGTGAAATCAGAGCAACCTTAGTTGATTATCTCATCAACCATGGGGCTGACAATGTGAGAGGCTGGACAGAGAGTGAAATCAGAGCAACCTTAGTTGATTATCTCATCAACCATGGGGCTGACAATGTGAGAGGCTGGACAGAGAGTGAAATCAGAGCAACCTTAGTTGATTATCTCATCAACCATGGGGCTGACAATGTGAGAGGCTGGACAGAGAGTGAAATCAGAGCAACCTTAGTTGATTATCTCTGATCAACCATGGGGCTGACAATGTGAGAGGCTGGACAGAGAGTGAAATCAGAGCAACCTTAGTTGATTATCTCATCAACCATGGGGCTGACAATGTGAGGGGCTGAAATCAGAGCAGAGAGGAAATCAGAGCAACCTTAGTTGATTATCTCATCAACCATGGGGCTGACAATGTGAGGCTGGACAGAGAGTGAAATCAGAGCAACCTTAGTTGATTATCTCATCAACCATGGGGCTGACAATGTGAGGGCTGGACAGAGAGTGAAATCAGAGCAACCTTAGTTGATTATCTCATCAACCATGGGGCTGACAATGTGAGAGGCTGGACAGAGAGTGAAATCAGAGCAACCTTAGTTGATTATCTCATCAACCATGGGGCTGACAATGTGAGAGGCTGGACAGAGAGTGAAATCAGAGCAACCTTAGTTGATTATCTCATCAACCATGGGGCTGACAATGTGAGAGGCTGGACAGAGAGTGAAATCAGAGCAACCTTAGTTGATTATCTCATCAACCATGGGGGACAGAGAGTGACTCATCAACCATGGGGCTGACATGAAATCAGAGCAACCTGAGAGGCTGGACAGAGAGTGAAATCAGAGCAACCTTAGTTGATCATCTCATCAACCATGGCTGGACAGAGAGTGAAATCAGAGCAACCTTAGTTGATCATCTCATCAACCATGGGGCTGACAATGTGAGAGGCTGGACAGAGAGTGAAATCAGAGCAACCTTAGTTGATTATCTCATCAACCATGGGGCTGACAATGTGAGAGGCTGGACAGAGAGTGAAATCAGAGCAACCTTAGTTGATTATCTCATCAACCATGGGGCTGACAATGTGAGAGGCTGGACAGAGAGTGAAATCAGAGCAACCTTAGTTGATCATCTCATCAACCATGGGGCTGACAATGTGAGAGGCTGGACAGAGAGTGAAATCAGAGCAACCTTAGTTGATTATCTCATCAACCATGGGGCTGACAATGTGAGAGGCTGGACAGAGAGTGAAATCAGAGCAACCTTAGTTGATTATCTCATCAACCATGGGGCTGACAATGTGAGAGGCTGGACAGAGAGTGAAATCAGAGCAACCTTAGTTGATTATCTCATCAACCATGGGGCTGACAATGTGAGGGCTGGACAGAGAGTGAAATCAGAGCAACCTTAGTTGATTATCTCATCAACCATGGGGCTGACAATGTGAGGGGCTGGACAGAGAGTGAAATCAGAGCAACCTTAGTTGATTATCTCATCAACCATGGGGCTGACTGGAATGAAATCAGAGGGGCTGGACAGAGTGAAATCAGAGCAACCTTAGTTGATTATCTCATCAACCATGGGGCTGACAATGTGAGAGGCTGGACAGAGAGTGAAATCAGAGCAACCTTAGTTGATTATCTCATCAACCATGGGGCTGACAATGTGATCTCATCAACCAGGGCTGGACAGAGAGTGAAATCAGAGCAACCTTAGTTGATTATCTCATCAACCATGGGGCTGACAATGTGAGAGGCTGGACAGAGAGTGAAATCAGAGCAACCTTAGTTGATTATCTCATCAACCATGGGGCTGACAATGTGAGAGGCTGGACAGAGAGTGAAATCAGAGGGGCAACCTTAGTTGATCATCTCATCAACCATGGGGCTGACAATGTGAGAGGCTGGACAGAGAGGAAATCAGAGCAACCTTAGTTGATTATCTCATATCAACCATGGGGCTGACAATGTGAGTGAGGGCTGGACAGAGAGTGAAATCAGAGCAACCTTAGTTGATTATCTCATCAACCATGGGGCTGACAATGTGAGGGGCTGGACAGAGTGAAATCAGAGCAACCTTAGTTGATTATCTCATCAACCATGGGGCTGACAATGTGAGAGGCTGGACAGAGAGTGAAATCAGAGCAACCTTAGTTGATTATCTCATCAACCATGGGGCTGACAATGTGAGAGGCTGGACAGAGAGTGAAATCAGAGCAACCTTAGTTGATTATCTCATCAACCATGGGGCTGACAATGTGAGGGCTGGACAGAGAGTGAAATCAGAGCAACCTTAGTTGATTATCTCATCAACCATGGGGTTGATTATCTCATCAACCATGGGGCTGACAATGTGAGGGACAATGCTGGACAGAGAGTGAAATCAGAGCAACCTTAGTTGATTATCTCATCAACCATGGGGCTGACAATGTGAGAGGCTGGACAGAGAGTGAAATCAGAGCAACCTTAGTTGATTATCTCATCAACCATGGGGCTGACAATGTGAGAGGCTGGACAGAGAGTGAAATCAGAGCAACCTTAGTTGATTATCTCATCAACCATGGGGCTGACAATGTGAGAGGCTGGACAGAGAGTGAAATCAGAGCAACCTTAGTTGATTATCTCATCAACCATGGGGCTGACAATGTGAGAGGCTGGACAGAGAGTGAAATCAGAGCAACCTTAGTTGATTATCTCATCAACCATGGGGCTGACAATGTGAGAGGCTGGACAGAGAGTGAAATCAGAGCAACCTTAGTTGATTATCTCATCAACCATGGGGCTGACAATGTGAGGGGCTGGACAGAGAGTGAAATCAGAGCAACCTTAGTTGATTATCTCATCAACCATGGGGCTGACAATGTGAGGGGCTGGACAGAGAGTGAAATCAGAGCAACCTTAGTTGATTATCTCATCAACCATGGGGCTGACAATGTGAGAGGCTGGACAGAGAGTGAAATCAGAGCAACCTTAGTTGATTATCTCATCAACCATGGGGCTGACAATGTGAGGGCTGGACAGATGTTGATTATCTCATCAACCATGGGCTGGGGGCTGACAATGAGAGGGCTGGACAGAGTGAAATCAGAGCAACCTTAGTTGATTATCTCATCAACCATGGGGCTGACAATGTGAGAGGCTGGACAGAGAGTGAAATCAGAGCAACCTTAGTTGATTATCTCATCAACCATGGGGCTGACAATGTGAGAGGCTGGACAGAGAGTGAAATCAGAGCAACCTTAGTTGATTATCTCATCAACCATGGGGCTGACAATGTGAGGCTGGACAGAGAGTGAAATCAGAGCAACCTTAGTTGATTATCTCATCAACCATGGGGCTGACAATGTGAGAACCTTGGTTGCTGGACAGAGAGTGAAATCAGAGCAACCTTAGTTGATTATCTCATCAACCATGGGGCTGACAATGTGAGAGGCTGGACAGAGAGTGAAATCAGAGCAACCTTAGTTGATTATCTCATCAACCATGGGGCTGACAATGTGAGGGGCTGGACAGAGAGTGAAATCAGAGCAACCTTAGTTGATTATCTCATCAACCATGGGGCTGACAATGTGAGAGGCTGGACAGAGAGTGAAATCAGAGCAACCTTAGTTGATTATCTCATCAACCATGGGGCTGACAATGTGAGGGGCTGGACAGAGAGTGAAATCAGAGCAACCTTAGTTGATTATCTCATCAACCATGGGGCTGACAATGTGAGGCTGGACAGAGAGTGAAATCAGAGCAACCTTAGTTGATTATCTCATCAACCATGGGGCTGACAATGTGAGAGGCTGGACAGAGAGTGAAATCAGAGCAACCTTAGTTGATTATCTCATCAACCATGGGGCTGACAATGTGAGGGGCTGGACAGAGAGTGAAATCAGAGCAACCTTAGTTGATTATCTCATCAACCATGGGGCTGACAATGTGAGAGGCTGGACAGAGAGTGAAATCAGAGCAACCTTAGTTGATCATCTCATCAACCATGGGGCTGACAATGTGAGAGGCTGGACAGAGAGTGAAATCAGAGCAACCTTAGTTGATTATCTCATCAACCATGGGGCTGACAATGTGAGAGGCTGGACAGAGAGTGAAATCAGAGCAACCTTAGTTGATAATCTCATCAACCATGGGGCTGACAATGTGAGAGGCTGGACAGAGAGCGCAGCCCAACCTGAGCCGTGTTACTGTCACCTGTGTCATCCCATGGACATTGAGACTGGAGGACAGGCATGTTGAATCCAACATTTCTTTCACACTATGTAGTATCAACCATGCTGACAATGTCATAGTGTATCAGTTGGGTGACACCAACCTTAGTTTATCTTCATGAATGGTTGATGTCAGATCACACTAACTGCAGAGAGTGAAATCAAATTTCAGCATGTGGGTGTATCTGAAAATATTTCTGTGACATCTGAAGATTTTCTCATCAATTGAACTATTTTAGTATTATCTCAAAGCATACTGGAAAGATGGGCAACCTTAGTTGATTATCTTTCAATTATGCCCAACAGTGTCATCTCATCAACCATGTAGTTGGTTAGACAAGTTGAAATCTGGTCATATGAATGAAGTTAGGGGGCCATGTGAAGGCTGGACAAAGCAACGTTTTGATTTTGATAATGCTATATGTAGTTTTATCTCATCAACCATGGGGCTGACAATGTGCTGGACAGAGAGTCATTTTTTATCTCATCAACCATGCACAATGGATGGATAAATCAGAGGTATTTTGCAGTTTGGGTGGTTTTGTGAATTGTGACAATTAACAGTATTTTGATAAAACCAGCCTGAGTTTGCAGAGCAACCTTAGTTGATTTTATCAACCATGGGGCAATTGAGGAAAAGAGTGAAATCTTAGTTGAAATCAACCATGACAATGTGAGGTGGACGAAAGGGCAATCCTGGCTCTGTGAAGCTGGACAGAGAGTGGGACAGATTTATTAAATGTGAACCTTGTGTCATGTCTGTCTGTCTGGACAGAGAGCGCAGCCCAACCTCTGTCTGTCTGTCTGTCTGTAACTGTCAGTTAGGTGACACCTGTTTACTTCATGTCATACACACTAACTGTCTGTCTGTCTGTCATCTGTCTGTCTGATCTTTTCATATAGTGTGTAGTTGGTTAGACTCTGGTCATCCATTTCAGTCTTTTGATTTTGATAATGCTATATGTAGTTTTGGTTGCATCTTCATTTTTGCAGGATATATGAGGTATTTTGCAGTTTGGGTGGTTT
>NC_088409.1:93614980-93637480 GCF_034236695.1 Oncorhynchus nerka
TAGCCAGGTCTCTGCCTCGCCTCAAGGTGATACTGACCTACTCTGAAGTTCAAGGGATAGCTAGGTCTCTCTCTGCCTCGCTTCAAGGTGATACTGACCTACTCTGAAGTTCTAGGGATAGCCAGGTCTCTCTCTGCCTCGCCTCAAGGTGATACTGACCTACTCTGAAGTTCTAGGGAAAGCCAGAACATACTTAACTCTTTTGTGATTGTAATATCACTACATTACATATCTTCCTATGACCATCAAGACAGAGATCAGTCAGAATTTATAATGGCTATAGCAAACCATTTTATTTTGTAATATTTCATATGTGTTAGTGTGATGTGCTTTCTTTGGCCTGCTGAGAAAGGTAAGAGGTTAAGGCCAGAGGGAGAAAGGTAAGGGGTGAGGAGGAGGTAGGGGTAGAAGGGAATGAGAGAGGGAGGTGGGGAGGTGAGGGTAGAACGGGATGAGAGTGGGAGGTGGGGTGGTGAGGGTAGAAGGGGATGAGAGTGGGAGGTGGGATGGTGAGGGTAGAAGGGGATGAGAGTGGGAGGTGGGGAGGTGAGGGTAGAAGGGGGTGAGGGTGAGAGTGGGAGGTGGGGGTAGAAGGGGAGGTGGGGGAGAGGGGGATAAGCGGGGGAGGTGGGGGTAAGCGGAGGAGAGGGGGATAAGAGGGGAAGGTAGGGGATGAGGGTCACCCAAAACAAAAGGCCAAGGCTTAAGAGGGCAGGAAGTAAGGAACAATGTCCTGCACTTGAGCTAGAATACACAGACAGAGAGAGAGACAGAAAGGGACACAAAGAGAGTGAAAAACAAAAGGCAGAAAGATAGAAAGAGAAAATGAAATATCGACCTGTTTGATTTCGCAATATTTTTACATTTGTTTTACTCCTGTCATTGCAATAATGAATTGAATTTGAGGGGAAAAGAGTGGGACAATAGACTTAGAGAAAGTGAGCTGAGCTTTGACAGAGGGAGAGGAGCGAGAGAGAGAGACAGAAGCAGAGAGAGGAGGTCGGTGGACAAGAGCCAACATGTAGCTGTGAGCTGTAGCTGTGGTGAAGGTGAAGGTGCAGGAGGGAGCTGGAATTTTAATGACCCCACAGAAACCAGCCCAGCAGGTCTCAGAGAGCAGCAGAATGTCACAGATACCTCGTCTCCTCTCTGCTCTGCTGGGCCCAGGAAAGAGATTCACTCCCTCTGCCTTTCTGTCTGTCTGTCTGTCTCTCTTTCTTTCTTTCCTCTCTATTATAGCTCACTCGATTTCTGCTCGCTCTCTCAATTCAATGTAAGGGATTTATTGGCATGGGAAACATATGTTAACATTGTCAAAGCAAGTGAGGTAGAAAATAGAACATTTACAGTAAACACTACATTCACAGAAGTTCCAGATATCATATTAAGTGTATATATACAGTGTTGTAATGATGTGCAAATAGTTAAATATAATATAAATATGAATATAAATATGGGTTTTATTTAGAATGGTGTTTGTTCTTCACTGGTTGACCTTTTCTTGTGGCAACAGGTCACAAATCTTGCTGCAGTGATGCACACTGTGGCCTCTCTCATTCTTTCCTCTCCTCTGCCTTCTTCTCATTCTCTTCTCTCTCAGCTATCCCTCTCTCTCTGCTATCATTTTCTTCTCTCTCTTTTTCTCTACGCTATCATTCTTCTCTCTCTTTTTCTCATCCCTCCCTCTCTCTCTCAGCTATCCCTCTCTCTCTGCTATCTTTCTCTCTCTCTGCTATCCCTTTCTTCTCTCTCTTTTCTCTTCTCTCTCTTTTCTCTACGCTCTATCCCTCTCTCTGCTATCCCTCTTCTCTCTGCTATCTTTCTTTTTCTCTACGCTCTCTCTCTCTGCTATCTTTCTTCTCTCTCTTTCTCTCTCTATCTCTCTCTCTGCTATCTTCCTCTCTCTCTCTACGCTCTATCCCTCTCTCTCTGCTATCTTTCTTCTCTCTTTTTCTCTACGCTCTATCCCTCTCTCTCAGCTATCCCTCTCTCTCTGCTATCTTTCTTCTCTCTCTTTTTTCTCTACGCTCTATCCCTCTCTCTCAGCTATCTCTCTCTCTCTGCTATCTTTCTTCTCTCTCTTTTTCTCTACGCTCTATCCCTCTCTCTCAGCTCTCTCTCTCTGCTATCTTTCTTCTCTCTCTTTTTCTCTACGCTCTATCCCTCTCTCTCAGCTATCCCTCTCTCTCTGCTATCTTTCTTCTCTCTCTTTTTCTCTACGCTCTATCCCTCTCTCTCAGCTATCTCTCTCTCTGCTATCTTTCTTCTCTCTCTTTTTCTCTACGCTCTATCCCTCTCTCTCAGCTATCTCTCTCTCTCTGCTATCTTTCTTCTCTCTTTTTCTCGCTCTATCCCTCTCTCTCAGCTATCCCTCTCTCTCTGCTATCTTTCTTCTCTCTTTTCTCTCGCCTCCCTCAGCTATCTCCCTCTCTCTGCTATCTTTCTTCTCTCTCTCTCTCTCTCAGCTATCTCTCTCTTCTGCTATCTTTCTTTCTCTCTCGCTCTATCCCTCAGCTATATCTCTCTCTCTCTGCTATCTTTCTTCTCTCTCTTTTTCTCTTTATCCCTCTCTCTCAGCTATCTCTCTCTCTCTGCTATCTTTCTTCTCTCTCTCAGCTCTATCTCTCTCTCTCTGCTATCTTTCTTCTCTCTCTTTTTCTCTACGCTCTATCCCTCTCTCTCAGCTATCTCTCTCTCTCTGCTATCTTTCTTCTCTCTCTTTTTCTCTACGCTCTATCCCTCTCTCTCATCTGCTTTCTTCTCTCTCTTTTTCTCTCGCTCTATCTCTCTCTCAGCTATCTCTCTCTCTGCTATCTTTCTTCTCTCTCTTTTTCTCTACGCTCTATCCCTCTCTCTCAGCTATCCCCTCTCTCTCTGCTATCTTTCTTCTCTCTCTTTTTCTCTACGCTCTATCCCTCTCTCTCAGCTATCCCTCTCTCTCTGCTATCTTTCTTCTCTCTCTTTTTCTCTACGCTGTATCCCTCTCTCTCAGCTATCTTTCTTCTCTCTCTTTTTCTCTACGCTCTATCCCTCAGCTATCTCTCTCTCTGCTATCTTTCTTCTCTCTCTTTTTCTCTATGCTCTATCTCTCAGCTATCTCTCTCTCTGCTATCTTTCTTCTCTCTCTTTTTCTCTACGCTCTATCCCTCTCTCTCTGCTATCTTTCTTCTCTCTGTTTCTCTGCTTTTTATCTCTTTCTCAGTTATCTCTTTCTCAGCTATCTCTCTCTGTATACATGCACCCGTTGAGTTCAAAATCCCTCTACTTTCCCTCTCCCCATTCCTTTTCTCCGCACCTCTCTTTTTTTCAAGTTATTTTCTCCTTGTGTCCCCTTCATGCTTCACCATTGAAAGTGGCAAGGGGGTGTCCCTCCCTACTTTCATTTCTGTTTGTGGATCAGCTGTATAATTGTATCTTATGTCGGTGCGTGTGTGTGTGTGTGTGTGTGCGTGTGTGTGTGTGTGTGTGTGTGTGTGTGTGCATGTGTGTGTGTGTGTGTGCGTGTGTGTGTGTGTGTGTGTGTGTGTGTGTGTGCGTGTGTGTGTGTGCGTGTGTGTGCGTGTGTGTGTGTGTGTGCGTGTGTGTGTGTGTGTGTGTGTGTGTGTGTGTGTGTGTGCGCGTCTGTGCGCGTGCGCGTGCGTGTGCGTGTGCACGTGTGTGCGTGTGTGTATTTGTGTTTATACGCTTGTATATATGTGTGAATGCACAGCGCATTGGAATACCTTTGCTTTCATTTCTCCATGTGGGATAGTGTCCCCCCATCGCTTCTTGAGTGTGTGACCTTTTCATTAACTTTCCGTTTCCCCGTTAGCATATGGACCTCCAGGACTTTCACAGCTCTCCTTACTGCCCTCGGCTCTGCTACAGGGGGAGTGTCCACTGGCTCGCTTTCCTTTACCTGCTAGACTCTGTAACACCCCCTCACCCCACCCTCTTATCTCAATTCAACTCAACTCAATTCAACTCAATTCAATTCAACTCAATTCAACTCAACTCAACTCAATTCAACTCAACTCAATTCAACTCAATTCAACTCAACTCAACTCAATTCAACTCAATTAAATTCAAGGGTCTTTATTGGCATGGGGAACATGTATTAACATTGCCAAAGCAAGTGAGGTAGACAATATACAAAAGTGAAATAAACAATAAAAATGAACAGTAAAAATTACACTCACAGAAGTTCCAAAACAATAAAGACAAATGTGATACTATGTGTATATACAGTGTTGTAATGATGTACAAATGGTTAAAGTACAAAAGGGAAAATAAATCAGCATAAATATGGGTTGTATTTACAATGTTGTTTGTTCTTCACTGGTTGCCCTTTTCTTGTGGCAACAGGTCACAAATATTGCTGCTGTAATTGCACACTGTGGTATTTCCCCAAATAGATATGGGAGTTTATCAAAATTGGATTTGTTTTCAATTTTTTTGTGGTCTGTGTAATCTGGTCATACATTTGGCAGGAGGTTAGGAAGTGCAGCTCAGTTTGCACCTAATTTTGTGAGCAGTGAGCACATAGCCTGTCTTCTCTTGAGAGCCATGTCTGCCTACGGCGGCCTTTCTCAATAGCAATGCTCACTGAGTCTGTACATAATCAAAGATTTCCTTAAGTTTGGGTCAGTCACAGTGGTCAGGTATTCTGCCAATGTGTACTCTCTGTTTAGGGCCAAAGAACATTCTAGTTTGCTCTGTTTTTTGTAAATTCTTTCCAATGTATCAAAAATGTATCTTTTAGTTTCCTCATGATTTAGTTGGGTCTAATTGTGTTGCTGTCCTGGGGTTTTGTGGGGTGTGTTTGTGTTTGGGGTTTTCTCACTCTCAGTTCAATTCAAGGGGCTTTATTGGCATGGGAAACGTATGTTAACATTGCCAAAGCAAGTGAAGGAGATAATAAACAAAAATGAAATAAACAATAAAAATTAACAGTAAACATTACACATACAGAAATTCTAAAAGAATAAAGACATTTTCAAATGTCATATTATGTCTATATACAGTCTTGTAATGATGTGTACATAGTTAAAGTCTCTCTCTCTCTCTCTCTCTCTCTGTTACCTCACAGCTGATCAGGGGACAAGTCTGCCTGCAACCCTCTGGTTCAATCCAACCTATCATGGCAACTGACTTGCCAGGTTAAATAAAGGTTAAAAAAATGTTTACAAAAGCACTAGGCAGTCAGAGGGTTATTACACCACCACAGACCAGGATTTTATTCAACCAGGGAGGAAAAGAGCTACAGGCTGCCACCCTACTTCCTGTATCTTACAGATATGTGGCTGTTCGCTGTGGGGTTAATCATGAAAGGAAAGGGCGGGATGACATCCTCACTCTGGAGACAGACTCTAGCCCTTGTCTTAGGACCTTTAGTGAGCAGAGCAGGAAATTGAGTTTCCCAGGAAGCACACTCCCGAGAAGGAAATAAAAGCTGCCTTTCTTTTCTAGGAAAATGTTGCATATTCAGTACATGTCATCATCAAACTGACTCTCGCTCTCTCTCTCTCTCTCTCTCTCTCTCTCTCTCTCGCTCTCTCGCTCGCTCTCTCTCTCTCTCTCTCTCTGACAACCTGTTAGACTCGTCTGTCTGTCTGTCTGTCTGTCTGTCTGTCTGTCTGTCTGACTCTTCTCTTTCTATTTCTTGGTTTCTCTCTGTTTCTTTGTTCAAATTTATTGCTGTTGCCACATCAACCTCAAAGGAAGGAGAGACAAAGAGAACAGATGTCTGTCAAGTTTACAAGGTTTCCCTCTAAAGGAAAGTAGGGAGAGAGAGAGAGAGAGAGAGAGAAGGGGTGGATGAATTTTCAGATAACAGGTATAATCAGAGAAAAAAGAGTGAGAGAAAAGCTGAAGGTGAGGGAGGGAGGGAGGGAGGGGGAGGGAGGGTGGGAGGGAGGGAGGGAGGGAGGGAGGGAGGGGAGGGAGGGAGGGAGGGAGGGGAGGGAGGGAGGGAGGGAGGGTGGGAGGGGTAGACAAAATAAATATTGGCAACACTCTTTCTGGAACACAGAACCCCATAATGATGAGTAGAACAAGGGAAGCAGGATAGTTGGTGGGGAAAGGAGTGCTTTATATGGGAACCTCGGCAGTTATGTAATAACAGAACTCTAGAAGATGAGGCGTAATAAATGGGTTATACATACTGTATGTAGTGATTTTAGAGCGAAACTTAAACCAGTGGCCTCGGTGTTAATGGGGAAGCACACAACCTCCTGTGGTACTGCATTGGTCATTTCAACATGTGATGAAGAACACCGTGTCTACCTCGTCCTTAATTATTAAGAGAAGAGGCCCAATAATCAAACAATAGCCCCACCTGCTGGTACTTTATTGCCTCTCTTGATAGCAAGGCTATGCTCACTGAGTCTGTACGTAGTCATTTTGGGTCAGTCACAGTGGTCAGGTATTCTGCCACTGTGTACTCTCTGTTTAGGGACAAATAGCATTCTAGTTCTCTGTTTATTTGTTAATTCTTTCCAATGTGTCAAGTAATTATATTTTTGTTTTCTCATGATTTGGTTGGGTCTAATTGTGCTGCTGTCCTTGGGCTCTGTGGGGTCTGTTTGTGTTTGTGAACAGAGCCCCAGGACCAGCTTGCTTAGGGGACTCTTCTCCAGGTTCATCTCTCTGTAGGTGATGGCTTTGTTATGGAAGGTTTGGGAATCGCTTCCTTTTAGGTTGTTGTAGAATTTAACGTCTCTTTTCTGGATTTGGATCATTAGTGGGTATCGGCCTAATTCTGCGTGCAGAGCCTCAATTTGGTGTTTGTCCCACTTTGTGAATTCTTGGTTGATGAGCGGACCCCAAACCTCACAACCATAAAGGGCAATAGGTTCTATAACTGATTCAAGTATTTTTAGCCAGATCCTAATTGGTATGTTGACTTTTATGTTCCTTTCGATGGCATAGAAGGCCTTGTCTCAGCTCGTTTACAGCTTTGTGGAAGTTACCTGTTGCGCTGATGTTTAGGCCAAGGTATAGTTTTTTAGGGCAGTGGTTACCAAACTTGTTATAGTCCCGTACCCCTTCAAACATTTAACCTCCAGCTGTACCCCCTCTAGCACCAGGGTCAGCTGTACCCCCTCTAGCACCAGGGTCAGCTGTACCCCCTCTAGCACCAGGGTCAGCTGTACCCCCTCTAGCACCAGGGTCAGCGCAAATATTGTTTTTTTGCCATCCTTGTAAGCCTGCCACACACACACTATACGATACATTTATTAAACATAAAGTGGGGTAAAAAAGTATTTAGTCAGCCACCAATTGTGCAAGTTCTCCCACTTGAAAAAGATGAGAGAGGCCTGTAATTTTCATCATAGGTACACTTCAACTATGACAGAGAAAATGAGGGAAAAAAATCCAGAAAATCACATTGTAGGATTTTTAATGAATTTATTTGCAAAGTATGGTGGAAAATAAGTATACCTTGGCAACAAGTACCAGGTTTGAAGGTAAGACCCAGATGCAGACTGTGTCAGAGTAACAATGTTTATTACGGCAACAGGGCAGACAAGCGACAGGTCAAGGGTCAGGCAGGGGTCAGGCAGGGGTCGATAACCAGAGTAGTAGGGGAAAGGTACAGGGTGGCAGGCAGGCTCAGGGTCGGGTAGAGGTCGGTAATCCAGAGGTGGGGCAAATGTACAGGACGGCAGGCAGGCTCAGGGGGAGGCAGAGTGGTCAGGCAGGTGGGCTCAGAGATGGGACAGGCAAGGGTCAAAACCAGGAGAATGAGAAAAAGAGACTGAGGAAAAGCAGGAGCTGAGGGAAAAATTAAAACGCTGGTTGACTTGACAAACAAGACAAACTGGCAACAGACAAACAGAGAACACAGGTATAAATACACAGGGGATAATGGGGAAGATGGGCGACAACTGCAGGGGGGTGGAGACAATCACAAAGACAGGTTAAGGAATTGGCACCTTGCTTCAATGATATTTTACCTACTGTACAGTATAAGGAGTATGCTCGGCATTAAACATATTTACTGTGGATCAGGGTTGGTTGCATCAAAGATACGTGATAAAGGGCTGCCATATCTTAACAAATGTATTATATCTGCCAGAGATGTCGAATCCTTTCTATATATAGCAAGGTGGTGACTTCAGCTAACCAGGTTTTAAAACAGGCACAGCCTCCTTATTCCAAAGGCTTAAAATGTTTATTTTTGCATTAACCATGCCATATTGTAATGTTTTTTTGTTCCCAGTGTGTTAACGTTGTTGTAACTGTCATTGTTGCATGAAGAAGTGGACCAAAGCACAGCGTGGTAAGTGTTCATGATTTATTAATAGAACTGAACACTGAATAACAAAACACCGAAGAGAACGAACGAAACCGAAACAGTTCTGTCTGGTGCAGAAACACACAAAAACAGAAAACAACTACCCACAAATCACAGGTGGGAAAAGGCTACCTAAGTATGGTTCTCAATCAGAGACAAGGATAGACAGCTGCCTCGGATTGAGAACCACACCCGGCCAGACACACAGAAATAGAAAACATAGAACACAAAACATAGAATGCCCACCCCAACTCACGCCCTGACCAAACCAAAATAGAGACATAAAAAGGATCTCTAAGGTCAGGGCGTGACAGTCGTTAGGTGCTGTGACCTGCTTAAAACAACAGTATCCGAGGCTGGTATGAGGTTACAGCTGTATACTTCTGAGAAACACTTTAAAAATGTCCTGGCAGAATGTGTGCAGTTTGGGGCATGACCATAAGAAGTGACCCAGGGTAAACTTGGCAGATTTGCACTTACAGGAATAGTGGTACAGGAATAGTGTAGTCTGTGAATCACTTCGTATTGAATCATTTGATGTCGGGAGTTTACCGAGCACAAGTGAATATCTCGAAGGCAATCAGTCCAACGGTCATCAGTAATCTCCATACCAAGGTCTTCCTCCCAGGTCTCCTTCAAATGTTGTGTGGATACAGACTAATATGTTGTAAAGTGATCGACAAATCTGGAGATCAAACTCTTGGAGTCAGGGGCGAGGTTCATGAAAATATACATTTCGCGGCAGATGTAATTGCCTCAAATTGTGGTATATTTCAGCGAATGTAGTTTGTTATCTGAAGACGTCAGAAGAAGTTAGATTGTACATTTCCCTCAACTGTCGGAATGTGGCAAAAATATTATTGATGTAAAGGTCTGAAATAATAGTAATGCCCTTTCTCCTCCAACATAACAGTCCGTTAGTGAAGGGGAGAAAGCATGCTTCTGGCAAAAAGAGCAGAGGTCTCCGGGAGAACAAACATTTTCCTTATTTCATATCACATTTTTGATGATTTTTCTTGGCATGAAGTTATTCCCAATAATATCTGTAGGGGATTAAGTTGATGAAAAGAGAAGTTCTGGAAGAGAGGTGTTGTGTACATTCTTGTTCAATAGCGATCAATGAAGGAGTGGAGGGACCTATCACACTAGGGTATGCATCCTGCCAATAAACCAGTGCTCTAGCATTTTGCTGCCCAATAACAATGCAGAAAATCTGGCAGGCTCAGGCCAACTCATTCTTTGGGCTTGATTCTATGTTTTTTTAGAGATACGGTGTATCCCCACACAAAAGGCAAGATAATAGAATCCAAGGATTTCAAAACAAGCTTTACTTTACAGATAAAGGAATCTGGGGAGTGTAACCATTTTAATAGCTTTAACACGACCTATCAAAGATAGAGGAAACACTCTCCAGATCTCAATGTTGCGCTTCAACTTCTCTATCATGTCGAGGTAGTTCAATTTATAAATCAATTTAGGGTCCTTGGGGATGACAACCCCTAAATATTTAATTTAGTCTCCTGGGATTTTTAAAAGGTATATGTTTAAAGAACTCTGTGTTCAAGTCACCTTTTAAGAGGCATGAATTCTCTTTTAGCCCAGTTTATGGTGTACCCAGAGAGTTCTCCAAATGATTCTATTGTGTACCCAGAGAGTTCTCCAAATGATTCTATTGTGTACCCAGAGAGTTCTCCAAATGATTCGATGAGCGCCAACAGCGGTGGAAGTGACTCTTTGGGGCGTGAGACGAACAGGATGATGTCATCTGCATAGAGCGAGATGTGGTGATCAACAATGCCAATGTTACGGTGAGCATGGACAGGACGGCTTCTGTTACTGACAGCTAGGGGTTCCATAGCAATGGCAGGACGGCTTCTGATACTGACAGCTAGGGGTTCCATAGCAATGGCAGGATGGCTTCTGGTACTGACAGATAGGGGTTTCATAGCAATGGCAGGATGGCTTCTGGTACTGACAGCTAGGGGTTCCATAGCAATGGCAGGACGGCTTCTGTTACTGACAGCTAGGGGTTCCATAGCAATGGCAGGATGGCTTCTGTTACTGACAGCTAGGGGTTCCATAGCAATGGCAGGACGGCTTCTGATACTGACAGCTAGGGGTTCCATAGCAATGGCAGGACGGCTTCTGATACTGACAGCTAGGGTTCCATAGCAATGGCAGGACGGATACTTAGGGGTTCCATAGCAATGGCAGGACGGCTACTGACAGCTAGGGGTTCCATAGCAATGGCAGGACGGCTTCTGATACTGACAGCTAGGGGTTCCATAGCAATGGCAGGATGGCTTCTGGTACTGACAGCTAGGGGTTCCATAGCAATGGCAGGATGGCTTCTGGTACTGACAGCTAGGGGTTCCATAGCAATGGCAGGACGGCTTCTGATACTGACAGCTAGGGGTTCCATAGCAATGGCAGGACGGCTTCTGTTACTGACAGCTAGATAGCAATGGCAGGATCTATACTGACAGCTAGTTCCATAGCAATGGCAGGACGGCTTCTGATACTGACAGCTAGGGGTTCCATAGCAATGGCAGGATGGCTTCTGATACTGACAGCTAGGGGTTCCATAGCAATGGCAGGATGGCTCCATAGCAATGGCAGGATGGCTTCTGGTACTGACAGCTAGGGGTTCCATAGCAATGGCAGGATGGCTTCTGATACTGACAGCTAGGGTTCCATAGCAATGGCAGGACGGCTTCTGTTACTGACAGCTAGGGTTCCATAGCAATGGCAGGACGGCTTCTGATACTGACAGCTAGGGGTTCCATAGCAATGGCAGGACGGCTTCTGATACTGACAGCTAGGGGTTCCATAGCAATGGCAGGACGGCTTCTGATACTGAGCTAGGGGTTCCATAGCAATGGCAGGACGGCTTCTGTTACTGACAGCTAGGGGTTCCATAGCAATGGCAGGGCTTCTGGTACTGACAGCTAGGGTTTCCATAGCAATGGCAGGATGGCTGGTACTGACAGCTAGGGGTTCCATAGCAATGGCAGGATGGCTTCTGGTACTGACAGCTAGGGTTCCATAGCAATGTCAGGATGGCTTCTGTTACTGACAGCTAGGGTTCCATAGCAATGGCAGGTTTCCATAGCAATGGCAGGATGGCTTCTGATACTGACAGCTAGGGGTTCCATAGCAATGGCAGGACGGCTTCTGATACTGACAGCTAGGGGTTCCATAGCAATGGCAGGATGGCTTCTGGTACTGACAGCTAGGGTTCCATAGCAATGGCAGGATGGCTTCTGGTACTGACAGCTAGGGGGTTCCATAGCAATGGCAGGACGGCTTCTGATACTGACAGCTAGGGGTTCCATAGCAATGGCAGGACGGCTTCTGTTACAGGATAGCAATGGCAGGACGGCTTCTGATACTGACAGCTAGGGGTTCCATAGCAATGGCAGGACGGCTTCTGATACTGACAGCTAGGGGTTCCATAGCAATGGCAGGACGGCTTCTGATACTGACAGCTAGGGGTTCCATAGCAATGGCAGGATGGCTTCTGTTACTGACAGCTAGGGGTTCAATGGCAGGATGGCTTCTGGTAGCAGCTAGGGTTTCCATAGCAATGGCAGGATGGCTTCTGGTACTGACAGCTAGGGTTCCATAGCAATGGCAGGATGGCTTCTGGTACTGACAGCTAGGGGTTCCATAGCAATGGCAGGATGGCTTCTGGTACTGACAGCTAGGGGTTCCATAGCAATGGCAGGATGGCTTCTGGTACTGACAGCTAGGGGTTCCATAGCAATGGCAGGATGGCTTCTGATACTGACAGCTAGGGGTTCCATAGCAATGGCAGGATGGCTTCTGGTACTGACAGCTAGGGGTTCCATAGCAATGGCAGGACGGCTTCTGATACTGACAGCTAGGGGTTCCATAGCAATGGCAGGACGGCTTCTGATACTGACAGCTAGGGGTTCCATAGCAATGGCAGGACGGCTTCTGATACTGACAGCTAGGGGTTCCATAGCAATGGCAGGACGGCTTCTGATACTGACAGCTAGGGTTCCATAGCAATGGCAGGACGGCTTCTGATACTGACAGCTAGGGTTCCATAGCAATGGCAGGACGGCTTCTGTTACTGACAGCTAGGGGTTCCATAGCAATGGCAGGATGGCTTCTGGTACTGACAGCTAGGGGTTCCATAGCAATGGCAGGACGGCTTCTGATACTGACAGCTAGGGGTTCCATAGCAATGGCAGGACGGCTTCTGTTACTGACAGCTAGGGGTTCCATAGCAATGGCAGGACGGCTTCTGATACTGACAGCTAGGGGTTCCATAGCAATGGCAGGATCTGCTTCTGATACTGACAGCTAGGGGTTCCATAGCAATGGCAGGATGGCTTCTGATACTGACAGCTAGGGGTTCCATAGCAATGGCAGGATGGCTTCTGTTACTGACAGCTAGGGTTCCATAGCAATGGCAGGATGGCTTCTGGTACTGACAGCTAGGGTTCCATAGCAATGGCAGGATGGCTTCTGGTACTGACAGCTAGGGGTTCCATAGCAATGGCAGGATGGCTTCTGGTACTGACAGCTAGGGTTCCATAGCAATGTCAGGATGGCTTCCTGGTACTGGGGGGTTTCATAGCAATGGCAGGATGGCTTCTGGTACTGACAGCTAGGGGTTCCATAGCAATGGCAGGACGGCTTCTGTTACTGACAGCTAGGGATGGCTTCCTGATAGCAATGGCAGGATGGCTTCTGACAGCTAGGGGTTCCATAGCAATGGCAGGACGGCTTCTGATACTGACAGCTAGGTTCCATAGCAATGGCAGGATGGCTTCTGATACTGACAGCTAGGGGTTCCATAGCAATGGCAGGACGGCTTCTGATACTGACAGCTAGGGGTTCCATAGCAATGGCAGGACGGCTTCTGATACTGACAGCTAGGGGTTCCATAGCAATGGCAGGATGGCTGGTACTGACAGCTAGGGGTTCCATAGCAATGGCAGGATGGCTTCTGGTACTGACAGCTAGGGTTCCATAGCAATGGCAGGACGGCTTCTGATACTGACAGCTAGGGTTCCATAGCAATGGCAGGACGGCTTCTGTTACTGACAGCTAGGGGTTCCATAGCAATGGCAGGACGGCTTCTGATACTGACAGCTAGGGGTTCCATAGCAATGGCAGGACGGCTTCTGATACTGACAGCTAGGGGTTCCATAGCAATGGCAGGACGGCTTCTGATACTGACAGCTAGGGGTTCCATAGCAATGGCAGGATGGCTTCTGATACTGACAGCTAGGGGTTCCATAGCAATGGCAGGATGGCTTCTGGTACTGACAGCTAGGGGTTCCATAGCAATGGCAGGACGGCTTCTGAGACTGACAGCTAGGGGTTCCATAGCAATGGCAGGACGGCTTCTGTTACTGACAGCTAGGGGTTCCATAGCAATGGCAGGACGGCTTCTGATACTGACAGCTAGGGGTTCCATAGCAATGGCAGGACGGCTTCTGATACTGACAGCTAGGGGTTCCATAGCAATGGCAGGACGGCTTCTGATACTGACAGCTAGGGGTTCCATAGCAATGGCAGGATGGCTTCTGTTACTGACAGCTAGGGGTTCCATAGCAATGGCAGGATGGCTTCTGGTACTGACAGCTAGGGTTTCCATAGCAATGGCAGGATGGCTTCTGTTACTGACAGCTAGGGGTTCCATAGCAATGGCAGGATGGCTTCTGGTACTGACAGCTAGGGGTTCCATAGCAATGTCAGGATGGCTTCTGGTACTGACAGCTAGGGGTTCCATAGCAATGGCAGGATGGCTTCTGGTACTGACAGCTAGGGGTTCCATAGCAATGGCAGGATGGCTTCTTGTACTGACAGCTAGGGGTTCCATAGCAGTGGTGAATAGCAACGGACTCAAGGGACATCCCTGGCGGCAGGAACTTTGAAGTGAAAACGGAGGTGATTTATTGTAATTAGTGAGAACTGAAGCCGTCGTTCACGCATATAGTATTTCAATAAAAGAGACAAAACTCTCGCCCAGACCAAACAAATTTATTACTGTCAGAATGTAGTTCCATTCCACTTGGTCAGATGCTTTTTCGATCGTCAAGTGCAAATATTGCAACTTTGTCATGTTTGGAATACATGATATTCATCAGTTGCCTAACATTGGAAAATGAAAAATTCAGCCTGCTGTTAAACCAGTTTGATCATGATGGAATATAGTCTAAATGCATTTATTTAGTTTGTTCGCGGGTATTTTAGTAAACACCTTGAGATCGCATCCGAGCAGGGCAATAGGACGATATTAAGATGGATCCGTTTCATCTTTATCTATTGTTAAATGTTAGGGCGAAATTAGCTGAGTGTAAAGATTCTGGGAGTCTGCGACTTTTAATAGAGTGTTTAAATATCCTCAACATAAGAGGAGTAATCTTTTCTGAATAAGCTTGTAAAAAATTCAAAGGCATCAGGGCCAGACGCTTTTCCGTTAAGGAAGGAACGTACTGCAGAGACAACATCTTCGAAGGTTATCTCTGTATTTAGTTCCATTTGATCAGCGCCGCATCATTTAGGGAAAGGGAATGGAGGAAAGCAGACAGTTTGTTGTGGTCTCTGCAGTGGTCTATGAGGTGTAGAGGTGTTGATCCAACTTTTGGGGTCCGTAGTAACAGCTCCTGTACTATATGTAATTCTGTTCTATTTGCCTGTATCCCTCTCAGCTGTAACGATTCTAGTTGGTGGAAGGGAGAGGAGGACCAAATATGCAGCGTGGTAAGTGTTCGTCATATTTTAATTGAAAAATGGAACACTACACAAGATAACAACGAAGAGAAAACTAAACAGTTCTGCCAGGTGAACAGACACTAAACAGAAATTAAACACCCACAACCAAAATGGGGAAAACAGGCTACCTAAGTATGATTCTCAATCCGAGACAACGAACGACACCTGCCTCTGATTGAGAACCATACTAGGCCATACACATAGAAATATAACAACATAGAAAAAAGAACATAGCCTACCCACCCCAACTCACGCCCTGACCAACCTAACACAAAGACATAGACTACCCACCCCAACTCACGCCCTGACCAACCTAACACAAAGACATAGACTACCCACCCCAACTCACGCCCTGACCAACCTAACACAAAGACATAGACTACCCACCCCAACTCACGCCCTGACCAACCTAACACAGAGACATAAAAAGGAGCTAAGGTCAGAACGTGACAGTATGTAATTCTATGAATAGCTCTATTGGCCTGTATACCTCTCAGCTGGCCTGCCAGTAGTTTATCCGGTTTATCACTCATTGCAAAGTGTTTTTATTTCATCTTTAATAGCATTGTGTTTACTTGGTTGGAGAGAATAGTATTTTATTCATATTTTAGTTTTTATTATGTCATTGAACTTGGAAGATAAGGGCGCTTCCATGTAGTCTCTCTCAAGCACCGGGAGCTGGGCATCGATTTCTAATAATCTTCTCTGCCTACATTTTATCATGGTAGCCTCATATGATATTATATGTCCTTTCATAACAGCCTTAAATGCCTCCCACAAAGTGGCGCTGGATACATCTGCAGTATCATTCTGGGACAGTCGTAATTAAATTGTCTGTTTGTTGGTGAAATTTGGTAAAAAGCCATTTTCACATTTGCTCAGTACACTGTTTTCACTGAGGAAATGTACGAGTCTGCTGTTAATGATAATGCAGAGGATTTTGCCAAGGTTGCTGTTGACGCATATTCCACGGTAATTATTGGGGTCAAATTTGTCTCCACTTTTGTGAATTGGGGTGATCCGTCCTTTGTTCCAAATATTGGGGAAGATGTCAGTGCTAAGGATGATGTTAAAGAGTTTAAGTAGCCAATTGGAATTTGTTGTCTGTACATTTTTTCCATTTCATTGAGGATACCATCAACACCACAGGCCTTTTTGGGTTGGAGGATTTGTATTTTGTCCTGTAGTTCATTCAATGTAATTGGAGAATCCAGTGGGTTCTGGTAGTCTTTAATTGTTGATTCTAACATTTGTATTTGATCATGTATGTGTTTTTGCTGTTTGTTCTTTATTCTTTGTTATAGAGCCAAAAAGATTGGAGAAGTGGTTTACCCAGACATCTCCATTTTGGGTAGATAATTCTTCATGTTGTTGTTTGTTTAGCGTTTTCCAATTTTCCCAGAGGTGGCTGGAGTGTATGGATTCTTCAATTACATTGAGCTGATTTCTGACGTGCTGTTCCTTTTTTCCCCGTAGTGTATTTCTGTATTGTTTCAGTGATTCACCATAGTGAAGGCGTAAACTCTGGTTTCTGGGTCTCTATGTTTATGGTTGGTGTCACGTTCTGACCTTAGTTCTGTTATTATATCTTTGTTTTAGTATGGTCAGGGCGTGAGTTGGGTGGGTTGTCTATGTTCGTTTTTCTATAATTTGGGATTTCTGTGTTCGGCCTAGTATGGTTCTCAATCAGAGGCAGCTGTCAATCGTTGTCCCTGATTGAGGATCATACTTAGGTAGCCTGGTTTCACTTTGAGTTGTGGGTGTTCATTTTCTGTTTCAGTGCGACATGGGATTGTTTTGTTTGTGTCTTTGATTCGCGGTTATTGTTTTGTATTTCAGTGTTAATTTTGATTAAACATTATGGACACTTACCACGCTGCGCATTGGTCCTCCCATCCTCCTCGCTACTCCTCCTCAGGAGAGGAGGACGAGATCCATTACAGTTGGACAGGTTTCTCAATTTCTTTCTTAGGTTTTTGCATTCTTCGTCAAACCATTTGTCATTGTTAGTTTTCTTCAGTTTTCTGTTTTCTGTTTGATTTGATAGGGAAGCTGATATACTATTTAGGTTTTCTACTGCCAAGTTTATACCTTCACTATTAAAGTTTAACGTTTTGTCTAAAAGGGATTGAATTTGTTGTTGCTTAACTTTTTTGGAGGGTTTCACACTACTTTCCTTCCAGCTGTAGCACTTCTTAATGTTATCCAGTTCCTTTGGCTTTGATGTCTCATTATTTGAGTATTGCTCTGTTCAGGTAGACTGTGATTTTGCTGTGATCTGATAGGGGTGTCAGTGGGCTGACCATGAACGCTTTGAGAGACTCTGGGTTGAGGTCTCTCTCTGTCTCACACACACAAACACACACACTTGATGCTCCAAAAGACACTGTGACCTTTGGTGGACTAGCCAAAATGTCAAGATTTACTGTTTTCTTTCTCTGCTTTAAAAAGCAGAGTTATTATTTTTTTAAATATTAACCCATCCACCCCCCCTCCCCGGAGAACACACATCTTAAAATGTATTATTTTGTATGTATATTTTACGTATAGATTTTGCGTACACATTTTACATACATGGTACTTTTATATAAAGCAGTCACATAACAATAATACATTACTGAACATAAACTCTCTAATCCCACCCCTCAGCCCATCCACCTATCACCATAGACCACCCCTCAGCCCATCCACCTATCACCATAGACCACCCTCAGCCCATCCACCTATCACCATAGACCACCCCTCAGCCCATCCACCTATCACCATAGACCACCCCTCAGCCCATCCACCTATCACCATAGACCACCCCTCAGCCCATCCACCTATCACCATAGACCACCCCTCCGCCCATCCACCTATCACCATAGACCACCCCTCAGCCCATCCACCTATCACCATAGACCACCCCTCAGCCCATCCACCTATCACCATAGACCACCCCTCAGCCCATCCACCTATCACCATAGACCACCCCTCAGCCCATCCACCTATCACCATAGACCACCCCTCAGCCCATCCACCTATCACCATAGACCACCCTCAGCCCATCCACCTATCACCATAGACCACCCTCAGCCCATCCACCTATCACCATAGACCACCCCTCAGCCCATCCACCTATCACCATAGACCACCCCTCAGCCCATCCACCTATCGCCATAGACCACCCCTCAGCCCATCCACCTATCGCCATAGACCACCCCTCAGCCCATCCACCTATCGCCATAGACCACCCCTTAGCCCATCCACCTATCACCATAGACCACCCCTCAGCCCATCCACCTATCACCATAGACCACCCCTCAGCCCATCCACCTATCACCATAGACCACCCCTCAGCCCATCCACCTATCACCATAGACCACCCTCAGCCCATCCACCTATCACCATAGACCACCCCTCAGCCCATCCACCTATCACCATAGACCACCCTCAGCCCATCCACCTATCACCATAGACCACCCTCAGCCCATCCACCTATCACCATAGACCACCCCTCAGCCCATCCACCTATCACCATAGACCACCCCTCCGCCCATCCACCTATCACCATAGACCACCCTCAGCCCATCCACCTATCACCATAGACCACCCTCAGCCCATCCACCTATCACCATAGACCACCCCTCAGCTCATCCACCTATCACCATAGACCACCCTCAGCCCATCCACCTATCACCATAGACCACCCCCTCAGCTCATCCACCTATCACCATAGACCAACCCTCAGCTCATCCACCCATCACCATAGACCACCCCTCAGCCCATCCACCTATCACCATAGACCACCCCTCAGCCCATCCACCTATCACCACAGACCACCCCTCAGCCCATCCACCTATCACCATAGACCACCCCTCAGCCCACCCACCTATCACCATAGACCTCAGCTCTCTAATCCCACCCCTCAGCCCATCACACCCATCACCATAGACCACCCCTCAGACCATTCCACCTATCACCATAGACAACCCCTCAGCCACTCTCAGCCCATCCCACCTATCACCATAGACCTCAGCTCTCTAATCCCACCCCTCAGCCCATCCTTCCCTATCACCATAGACCACCCCTCAGCCCATCCACCTATCACCATAGACCACCCCTCAGCCTCTCAGCCCATCCCACCTATCACCATAGACCACCCCTCAGCCTCTCAGCCCATCCCATCTATCACCATAGACCAACACTCAGCCCATCCCACCTATCACCATAGACCACCCCTCAGCCTCTCAGCCCATCCCACCTATCACCATAGACCACCCCTCAGCCTCTCAGCCCATCCCATATATCACCATAGACCACACTTGATTGGATTCCATGTGCCATATATGTTTTAATTGTGCTGTGATGTTATGTAAGAGGTTGAGTTAACAGACCAGGTTGAACACATGTCTCTGTTCATTGACCAAGTATGCACACAAACGCAGGCCTTCCCTAATGTCACTTGTTCTGTGTTTCTCTGTGGTCCAGACATGTAGTTGTTCTGTGTTTCTCTGTGGTCCAGACATGTAGTAGTTCTGTTTCTCTGTGGTCCAGACATGTAGTTGTTCTGAGTTTCTCTGTGGTTCAGACATGTAGTTGTTCTGAGTTTCTCTGTGGTCCAGACATGTAGTTGTTCTGTGTTTCTCTGTGGTCCAGACATGTAGTTGTTCTGTGTTTCTCTGTGGTCCAGACATGTAGTAGTTCTGTTTCTCTGTGGTCCAGACATGTAGTTGTTCTGAGTTTCTCTGTGGTTCAGACATGTAGTTGTTCTGAGTTTCTCTGTGGTCCAGACATGTAGTTGTTCTGTGTTTCTCTGTGGTCCAGACATGTAGTTGTTCTGAGTTTCTCTGTGGTCCAGACATGTAGTTGTTCTGAGTTTCTCTGTGGTCCAGACATGTAGTTGTTCTGAGTTTCTCTGTGGTCCAGACATGTAGTTGTTCTGTTTCTCTGTGGTCCAGACATGTAGTTGTTCTGAGTTTCTCTGTGGTCCAGACATGTAGTTGTTCTGTTTCTCTGTGGTCCAGACATGTAGTTGTTCTGAGTTTCTCTGTGGTCCAGACATGTAGTTGTTCTGTGTTTCTCTGTGGTCCAGACATGTAGTTGTTCTGTTTCTCTGTGGTCCAGACATGTAGTTGTTCTGAGTTTCTCTGTGGTCCAGACATGTAGTTGTTCTGAGTTTCTCTGTGGTTCAGACATGTAGTTGTTCTGAGTTTCTCTGTGGTTCAGACATGTAGTTGTTCTGAGTTTCTCTGTGGTTCAGACATGTAGTTGTTCTGAGTTTCTCTGTGGTCCAGACATGTAGTTGTTCTGAGTTTCTCTGTGGTTCAGACATGTAGTTGTTCTGAGTTTCTCTGTGGTTCAGACATGTAGTTGTTCTGAGTTTCTCTGTGGTTCAGACATGTAGTTGTTCTGAGTTTCTCTGTGGTTCAGACATGTAGTTGTTCTGAGTTTCTCTGTGGTCCAGACATGTAGTTGTTCTGTGTTTCTCTGTGGTCCAGACATGTAGTTGTTCTGAGGGTTTCCTGCTGTGCTGTTTGTTCTCTGCACAGTGGTCACACCACATTTGTTTATCCATCTTCCCTGCTGTTCTGAAATGGCTTTGACTGAATGAGCTCTCTCTCTCTCCCTCTCACACACACACACACACACACACACACACACACACACACACACACACACACACACACACACACACACACACACACACACACACACACACACACACACACACATATGCAACCTTTCTATCCAGAGACTCTTACAGCCATCCACCATCCCCAACACCCTAGCAAAAGCAAAACCTACTTGAAGGTAACAGAGCTCACTGTTGCCCCTAGTGGTCGGTTTACAAGTCATCGCCTGTCGTCCTCGGATACTGACTTGTATCACAAGTGACCTAGCATAAACCATGTGACTCTGAAACCACAAGTTGCGAGTTTGAATCCAGCGATAAAAAGTGTTTTTTAAATATTTTTGTTTTTAAGCCTATCCCGAACCTTAACCCTTGCCTTAACCATTCAGATTTAATGACTAACCTTAATTTGGGAAAGGCGTACTGCTAGCGCCCGGCCTAGCCAACATCCGGTGAACTTGCAGAGCGCAAAATTAAAAAATACAAAATTCGTAATATTAAACATTCATGAAAATACAAGTGTTATACATTGGTTTAAAGATGAACTTCTTGTTAATCCAACCGCTTTGTCAGATTTCGAAAAGGCTTTACGGCAAAAGCATAACATGCTATTATCTGAGGACAGCGCCCCACGTTCAAAAGCATTAAAAACATTTTCCAACCAAGCAGATGGATCACGAAAGTCAGAAATAGCGCTAAAATAAATCACTTACCCTTGAAGATCATCCTCTGTTTGCAATCCAAAGGGTCCCAGCTACATCACAAATGGTCGCTTTGTTCGATAAAGTCCTTCTGTATATCCCCAAAAAGTTTTGTTGGTGCGCTTGACTCAGTAATCCAACGGGTTCCCTCGTTCAAAATGCTTACAAAATGAATCCCGTAAATTACCAATAAAATCCTTCCAAACAAGTCAAACAACGTTCCTAATCAATCCTCAGGTACCCTAATATGATACAATTTAAGACGGAGAATAGCATTGTTGTTACCGGAGATAAATAAGGAAGTGCGCGGCCGGAATGCGCTACAAACACTACAGCCAAAATGGGAGCCACTTACAAAAACTACAAATTCTACATTATTTGAACAGTTTTGGAGTGTTTTCTATCCAAAACTACCCATTATATGCATATCCTAGCTTCTGGGCCTGAGTAACAGTCCGTTTACTTTGGGCACCTCATTCATTCAACCTTCTGAATACTGCCCCCTATCCTGAAGAAGTTAACCATTCAGAGTTAATGCCTGACCTTAACCATTCAGAGTTAATGACTAACCTTAACCATTCAGAGTTAACGCCTGACCTTAACCATTCAGAGTTAACGCCTGGCCTTAACCATTCAGAGTTAATGCCTGACCTTAACCATTCAGAGTTAATGCCTGACCTTAACCATTCAGAGTTAATGCCTGACCTTAACCATTCAGAGTTAATGCCTGACCTTAACCATTCAGAGTTAATGTCTAACCTTAATCATTCAGAGTTAATGCCTGACCTTAACCATTCAGAGTTAATGCCTGACCTTAACCATTCAGAGTTAATGCCTGACCTTAACCATTCAGAGTTAACGCCTGACCTTAACCATTCAGAGTTAATGCCTGGCCTTAACCATTCAGAGTTAATGCCTGACCTTAACCATTCAGAGTTAATGCCTGACCTTAACCATTCAGAGTTAATGCCTAACCTTAACCATTCAGAGTTAATGCCTGACCTTAACCATTCAGAGTTAATGCCTGACCTTAACCATTCAGAGTTAATGCCTGGCCTTAACCATTCAGAGTTAATGCCTGACCTTAACCATTCAGAGTTAATGTTTGCACGTTTGCAATAACTTTGAGAAACATGGATGATGGTCTAAAC
>NC_088409.1:93639980-93644593 GCF_034236695.1 Oncorhynchus nerka
GAACAAATGTAAGGTAAAAATCTATACATAATAGTAAATAAGGTTATCCAAACTATAATTATATACCTAGAGCAGTAAAATAAAATATATACATGCATACATACATACTTACATACATACACACATACATATGTACAAATGTAACAGATGTGAAACGGCTAGCTTAGTTAGCGGTGGTGCGCGCTAAATAGTGTTTCAATCGGCGACATCACTTGCTCTGAGACATTGAAGTAGTGGTTTCCCTTGCTCTGCAAGGGCCGTGGGTGACTGTTGTTGATGTGTGCAGAGGGTCCCTGGTTCGCGTCCGGGTATGGGCGAGGGGACGGGCGAGGGGACGGTCTAAAGTTAAACTGTTACACATACACACTGTATATACAGTGGGGCAAAAAAAGTATTTAGTCAGCCACCAATTGTGCAAGTTCTCCCACTTAAAAAGATGAGAGAGGCCTGTAATTTTCATCATAGGTACACTTCAACTATGACAGACAAAATGAGGGAAAAAATTTCAGAAAATTACATTGTAGGATTTTTAATAAAAACCAAAGATAAAACAGTACATCATATAACATTATTACACCACTACATATCTACAATACAAACTGTATAATACCACCATACAACAATATTACATTGTAGGTGTGTGTAGAGTGCGTGTGCTAGAGTGTGTGTGTGTGTATATGCATGTGTCTGTACACGTGTGTGTGTCTCTTCACAGTCCCTGTTGTTCCATAAGGTGTTTTTTACCTGTTTTTAAAATCTGATTCTCCTGCTGCATCAGTTACATGATGTGGAATAGAGTTCCATGTAGTCATGGCTCTATGTAGGACTGTGGAATAGAGTTCCATGTAGTCATGGCTCTCTGTAGTACTGTGGAATAGAGTTCCATGTAGTCATGTCTCTATGTAGTACTGTGGAATAGAGTTCCATGTAGTCATGTCTCTATGTAGTACTGTGGAATAGAGTTCCATGTAGTCATGTCTCTATGTAGTACTGTGGAATAGAGTTCCATGTAGTCAAGGCTCTATGCAGTACTGTGGACCTCCCATAGTATGTTCTGGACTCACCTCTGGTGACATGTCTTGTGGGGTATGCATGGGTATCTGAGCTGTGTGCTAGTGGTTTAAACAGACCTCTGGTGACATGTCTTGTGGGGTATAAATGGGTGTCTGAGCTGTGTGCTAGTGGTTTAAACAGACCTCTGGTGACATGTCTTGTGGGGTATAAATGGGTGTCTGAGCTGTGTGCTAGTGGTTTAAACAGACCTCTGGTGACATGTCTTGTGGGGTACGCATGGGTGTCTGAGCTGTGTGCTAGTGGTTTAAACAGACCTCTGGTGACATGTCTTGTGGGGTATAAATGGGTGTCTGAGTTGTGTGCTAGTAGTTTAAACAGACCTCTGGTGTCATGTCTTGTGGGGTATGCATGGGTGTCTGAGCTGTGTGCTAGTGGTTTAAACAGACCTCTGGTGTCATGTCTTGTGGGGTATGCATGGGTGTCTGAGCTGTGTGCTAGTGGTTTAAACAGACCTCTGGTGTCATGTCTTGTGGGGTATGCATGGGTGTCTGAGTTGTGTGCTAGTAGTTTAAACAGACCTCTGGTGACATGTCTTGTGGGGTATGCATGGGTGTCTGAGCTGTGTGCTAGTAGTTTAAACAGACCTCTGGTGACATGTCTTGTGGGGTATGCATGGGTGTCTGAGTTGTGTGCTAGTAGTTTAAACAGACCTCTGGTGACATGTCTTGTGGGGTATGCATGGGTGTCTGAGCTGTGTGCTAGTAGTTTAAACAGACCTCTGGTGACATGTCTTGTGGGGTATAAATGGGTGTCTGAGTTGTGTGCTAGTAGTTTAAACAGACCTCTGGTGACATGTCTTGTGGGGTATAAATGGGTGTCTGAGTTGTGTGCTAGTGGTTTAAACAGACCTCTGGTGACATGTCTTGTGGGGTATAAATGGGTGTCTGAGCTGTGTGCTAGTAGTTTAAACAGACCTCTGGTGACATGTCTTGTGGGGTATAAATGGGTATCTGAGTTGTGTGCTAGTGGTTTAAACAGACCTCTGGTGACATGTCTTGTGGGGTATAAATGGGTATCTGAGCTGTGTGCTAGTGGTTTAAACAGACCTCTGGTGTCATGTCTTGTGGGGTATGCATGGGTGTCTGAGCTGTGTGCTAGTGGTTTAAACAGACCTCTGGTGTCATGTCTTGTGGGGTATGCATGGGTGTCTGAGTTGTGTGCTAGTAGTTTAAACACACCTCTGGTGTCATGTCTTGTGGGGTATGCATGGGTGTCTGAGCTGTGTGCTAGTGGTTTAAACAGACCTCTGGTGTCATGTCTTGTGGGGTATAAATGGGTGTCTGAGCTGTGTGCTAGTGGTTTAAACAGACCTCTGGTGACATGTCTTGTGGGGTATAAATGGGTGTCTGAGTTGTGTGCTAGTGGTTTAAACAGACCTCTGGTGACATGTCTTGTGGGGTATAAATGGGTGTCTGAGTTGTGTGCTAGTGGTTTAAACAGACCTCTGGTGACATGTCTTGTGGGGTATAAATGGGTGTCTGAGTTGTGTGCTAGTGGTTTAAACAGACCTCTGGTGACATGTCTTGTGGGGTATAAATGGGTGTCTGAGTTGTGTGCTAGTAGTTTAAACAGACCTCTGGTGACATGTCTTGTGGGGTATAAATGGGTGTCTGAGTTGTGTGCTAGTGGTTTAAACAGACCTCTGGTGACATGTCTTGTGGGGTATAAATGGGTGTCTGAGCTGTGTGCTAGTGGTTTAAACAGACCTCTGGTGACATGTCTTGTGGGGTATAAATGGGTGTCTGAGTTGTGTGCTAGTGGTTTAAACAGACCTCTGGTGTCATGTCTTGTGGGGTATAAATGGGTGTCTGAGCTGTGTGCTAGTGGTTTAAACAGACCTCTGGTGACATGTCTTGTGGGGTATAAATGGGTATCTGAGTTGTGTGCTAGTGGTTTAAACAGACCTCTGGTGGCATGTCTTGTGGGGTATAAATGGGTGTCTGAGCTGTGTGCTAGTGGTTTAAACAGACCTCTGGTGGCATGTCTTGTGGGGTATAAATGGGTGTCTGAGTTGTGTGCTAGTGGTTTAAACAGACCTCTGGTGGCATGTCTTGTGGGGTATAAATGGGTGTCTGAGTTGTGTGCTAGTGGTTTAAACAGACCTCTGGTGACATGTCTTGTGGGGTATAAATGGGTGTCTGAGTTGTGTGCTAGTGGTTTAAACAGACCTCTGGTGTCATGTCTTGTGGGGTATAAATGGGTGTCTGAGCTGTGTGCTAGTAGTTTAAACAGACCTCTGGTGTCATGTCTTGTGGGGTATAAATGGGTGTCTGAGTTGTGTGCTAGTAGTTTAAACAGACCTCTGGTGTCATGTCTTGTGGGGTATAAATGGGTGTCTGAGCTGTGTGCTAGTAGTTTAAACAGACCTCTGGTGACATGTCTTGTGGGGTATAAATGGGTGTCTGAGTTGTGTGCTAGTAGTTTAAACAGACCTCTGGTGTCATGTCTTGTGGGGTATAAATGGGTGTCTGAGTTGTGTGCTAGTAGTTTAAACAGACCTCTGGTGTCATGTCTTGTGGGGTATAAATGGGTGTCTGAGTTGTGTGCTAGTGGTTTAAACAGACCTCTGGTGACATGTCTTGTGGGGTATAAATGGGTGTCTGAGTTGTGTGCTAGTAGTTTAAACAGACCTCTGGTGACATGTCTTGTGGGGTATAAATGGGTGTCTGAGTTGTGTGCTAGTGGTTTAAACAGACCTCTGGTGACATGTCTTGTGGGGTATAAATGGGTGTCTGAGTTGTGTGCTAGTAGTTTAAACAGACCTCTGGTGTCATGTCTTGTGGGGTATAAATGGGTGTCTGAGTTGTGTGCTAGTAGTTTAAACAGACCTCTGGTGACATGTCTTGTGGGGTATAAATGGGTGTCAGCTGTGTGCTAGTAGTTTAAACAGACCTCTGGTGTCATGTCTTGTGGGGTATAAATGGGTGTCTGAGCTGTGTGCTAGTGGTTTAAACAGACCTCTGGTGACATGTCTTGTGGGGTATAAATGGGTATCTGAGTTGTGTGCTAGTAGTTTAAACACACCTCTGGTGACATGTCTTGTGGGGTATAAATGGGTATCTGAGTTGTGTGCTAGTAGTTTAAACAGACCTCTGGTGACATGTCTTGTGGGGTATAAATGGGTATCTGAGTTGTGTGCTAGTAGTTTAAACACACCTCTGGTGACATGTCTTGTGGGGTATAAATGGGTATCTGAGTTGTGTGCTAGTGGTTTAAACAGACCTCTGGTGACATGTCTTGTGGGGTATAAATGGGTATCTGAGCTGTGTGATAGTAGTTTAAACAGACCTCTGGTGTCATGTCTTGTGGGGTATAAATGGGTGTCTGAGTTGTGTGCTAGTGGTTTAAACAGACCTCTGGTGTCATGTCTTGTGGGGTATAAATGGGTGTCTGAGTTGTGTGCTAGTAGTTTAAACAGACCTCTGGTGTCATGTCTTGTGGGGTATAAATGGGTATCTGAGCTGTGTGCTAGTGGTTTAAACAGACCTCTGGTGTCATGTCTTGTGGGGTATAAATGGGTATCTGAGTTGTGTGCTAGT
>NC_088409.1:93650093-93667593 GCF_034236695.1 Oncorhynchus nerka
GTAAGTGATTTATTTTAGCGCTATTTCTGACTTTCGTGATCCATCTGCTTGGTTGGAAAATGTTTTTAATGCTTTTGAACGGGGCGCTGTCCTCAGATAATAGCATGTTATGCTTTGCCGTAAAGCCTTTTCGAAATCTGACAGCCGTTGGATTAACAAGAAGTTCATCTTTAAACCAATGTATAACACTTGTATTTTCATGAATGTTTAATATTACGAATTTTGTATTTTTTAATTTTGCGCTCTGCAAGTTCACACCGGATGTTGGCTAGGGCCGGGCGCTAGCAGTACGCCTTCCCAAATTAAGGTTAGTCATTAAATCTGAATGGTTAAGTTGGGTTATGTTCGGGATAGGCTTAAAAACAAAAATATTTAAAAACACTTTATCGCTGGATTCAAACCTCGCAACTTGTGGTTTCAGAGTCACATGGTTTATGCCAGGTCACTTGTGATACAAGTCAGTATCCGAGGACGACAGGCGATGACTTGTAAACCGACCACTAGGGGGCAACAGTGAGCTCTGTTACCTTCAAGTAGGTTTTGCTTTTGCTAGGTGTTGGGGATGGTGGATGGCTGTAAGAGTCTCTGATAGAAAGGTTGCATATGTGTGTGTGTGTGTGTGTGTGTGTGTGTGTGTGTGTGTGTGTGTGTGTGTGTGTGTGTGTGTGTGTGTGTGTGTGTGTGTGTGTGAGAGGGAGAGAGAGAGCTCATTCAGTCAAAGCCATTTCCAGAACAGCAGGGAAGATGGATAAACAAATGTGTGTGACCACTGTGCAGAGAACAAACAGCACAGCAGGAAACCCTCAGAACAACTACATGTCTGGACCACAGAGAAACACAGAACAACTACATGTCTGGACCACAGAGAAACTCAGAACAACTACATGTCTGAACCACAGAGAAACTCAGAACAACTACATGTCTGAACCACAGAGAAACTCAGAACAACTACATGTCTGAACCACAGAGAAACTCAGAACAACTACATGTCTGAACCACAGAGAAACTCAGAACAACTACATGTCTGGACCACAGAGAAACTCAGAACAACTACATGTCTGAACCACAGAGAAACTCAGAACAACTACATGTCTGAACCACAGAGAAACTCAGAACAACTACATGTCTGAACCACAGAGAAACTCAGAACAACTACATGTCTGGACCACAGAGAAACTCAGAACAACTACATGTCTGGACCACAGAGAAACAGAACAACTACATGTCTGGACCACAGAGAAACACAGAACAACTACATGTCTGGACCACAGAGAAACTCAGAACAACTACATGTCTGGACCACAGAGAAACAGAACAACTACATGTCTGGACCACAGAGAAACTCAGAACAACTACATGTCTGGACCACAGAGAAACAGAACAACTACATGTCTGGACCACAGAGAAACTCAGAACAACTACATGTCTGGACCACAGAGAAACTCAGAACAACTACATGTCTGGACCACAGAGAAACTCAGAACAACTACATGTCTGGACCACAGAGAAACACAGAACAACTACATGTCTGGACCACAGAGAAACTCAGAACAACTACATGTCTGAACCACAGAGAAACTCAGAACAACTACATGTCTGGACCACAGAGAAACAGAACTACTACATGTCTGGACCACAGAGAAACACAGAACAACTACATGTCTGGACCACAGAGAAACTCAGAACAACTACATGTCTGGACCACAGAGAAACTCAGAACAACTACATGTCTGAACCACAGAGAAACAGAACTACTACATGTCTGGACCACAGAGAAACACAGAACAACTACATGTCTGGACCACAGAGAAACACAGAACAACTACATGTCTGGACCACAGAGAAACACAGAACAAGTGACATTAGGGAAGGCCTGCGTTTGTGTGCATACTTGGTCAATGAACAGAGACATGTGTTCAACCTGGTCTGTTAACTCAACCTCTTACATAACATCACAGCACAATTAAAACATATATGGCACATGGAATCCAATCAAGTGTGGTCTATGGTGATATATGGGATGGGCTGAGAGGCTGAGGGGTGGTCTATGGTGATAGGTGGGATGGGCTGAGAGGCTGAGGGGTGGTCTATGGTGATAGGTGGGATGGGCTGAGTGTTGGTCTATGGTGATAGATGGGATGGGCTGAGAGGCTGAGGGGTGGTCTATGGTGATAGGTGGGATGGGCTGAGAGGCTGAGGGGTGGTCTATGGTGATAGGGAAGGATGGGCTGAGGGGTGGGATTAGAGAGCTGAGGTCTATGGTGATAGGTGGGATGGGCTGAGAGTGGCTGAGGGGTTGTCTATGGTGATAGGTGGAATGGTCTGAGGGGTGGTCTATGGTGATGGGTGTGATGGGCTGAGGGGTGGGATTAGAGAGCTGAGGTCTATGGTGATAGGTGGGTGGGCTGAGGGGTGGTCTATGGTGATAGGTGGATGGGCTGAGGGGTGGTCTGTGGTGATAGGTGGATGGGCTGAGGGGTGGTCTATGGTGATAGGTGGATGGGCTGAGGGGTGGTCTATGGTGATGGGTGGATGAGCTGAGGGTTGGTCTATGGTGATAGGTGGATGAGCTGAGGGGTGGTCTATGGTGATAGGTGGATGGGCTGAGGGGTGGTCTATGGTGATAGGTGGATGAGCTGAGGGGTGGTCTATGGTGATAGGTGGATGGGCTGAGGGGTGGTCTGGATGGGCTGAGGGGTGGTCTATGGTGAGGTGGATGGGCTGAGGGGTGGTCTATGGTGATAGGTGGATGGGCTGAGGGGTGGTCTATGGTGATAGGTGGATGGGCTGAGGGGTGGTCTATGGTGATAGGTGGATGGGCTGAGGGGTGGTCTATGGTGATAGGTGGATGGGCTGAGGGTGGTCTATGGTGATAGGTGGATGGGCTGAGGGGTGGTCTATGGTGATAGGTGGATGGGCTGAGGGGTGGTCTATGGTGATAGGTGGATGGGCTGAGGGTGGTCTATGGTGATAGGTGGATGGGCTGAGGGGTGGTCTATGGTGATAGGTGGATGGGCTGAGGGGTGGTCTATGGTGATAGGTGGATGGGCTGAGGGGTGGTCTATGGTGATAGGTGGATGGGCTGAGGGGTGGTCTATGGTGATAGGTGGATGGGCTGAGGGGTGGTCTATGGCGATAGGTGGATGGGCTGAGGGGGTGGTCTATGGCGATAGGTGGATGGGCTGAGGGGTGGTCTATGGTGATAGGTGGATGGGCTGAGGGTGGTCTATGGTGATAGGTGGATGGGCTGAGGGTGGTCTATGGTGATAGGTGGATGGGCTGAGGGGTGGTCTATGGTGATAGGTGGATGGGCTGAGGGGTGGTCTATGGTGATAGGTGGATGGGCTGAGGGGTGGTCTATGGTGATAGGTGGATGGGCTGAGGGGTGGTCTATGGTGATAGGTGGATGGGCTGAGGGGTGGTCTATGGTGATAGGTGATGGGCTGAGGGGGTGGTGGATAGGTGGGCTGAGGGTGGTCTATGGTGATAGGTGGATGGGCTGAGGGGTGGTCTATGGTGATAGGTGGATGGGCTGAGGGGTGGTCTATGGTGATAGGTGGATGGGCTGAGGGGTGGTCTATGGTGATAGGTGGATGGGCTGAGGAGGTGGTCTATGGTGATAGGTGGATGGGCTGAGGGGTGGTCTATGGTGATAGGTGGATGGGCTGAGGGGTGGTCTATGGTGATAGGTGGATGGGCTGAGGGGTGGTCTATGGTGATAGGTGGATGGGCTGAGGGGTGGGATTAGAGAGTTTATGTTCAGTAATGTATTATTGTTATGTGACTGCTTTATATAAAAGTACCATGTATGTAAAATGTGTACGCAAAATCTATACGTAAAATATACATACAAAATAATACATTTTAAGATGTGTGTTCTCCGGGGAGGGGGGGTGGATGGGTTAATATTTAAAAAAATAATAACTCTGCTTTTTAAAGCAGAGAAAGAAAACAGTAAATCTTGACATTTTGGCTAGTCCACCAAAGGTCACAGTGTCTTTTGGAGCATCAAGTGTGTGTGTTTGTGTGTGTGAGACAGAGAGAGACCTCAACCCAGAGTCTCTCAAAGCGTTCATGGTCAGCCCACTGACACCCCTATCAGATCACAGCAAAATCACAGTCTACCTGAACAGAGCAATACTCAAATAATGAGACATCAAAGCCAAAGGAACTGGATAACATTAAGAAGTGCTACAGCTGGAAGGAAAGTAGTGTGGAAACCCTCCAAAAAAAAGTTAAGCAACAACAAATTCAATCCCTTTTAGACAAAACGTTAAACTTTAATAGTGAAGGTATAAACTTGGCAGTAGAAAACCTAAATAGTATATCAGCTTCCCTATCAAATCAAACAGAAAACAGAAAACTGAAGAAAACTAACAATGACAAATGGTTTGACGAAGAATGCAAAAACCTAAGAAAGAAATTGAGAAACCTGTCCAACTGTAATGGATCTCGTCCTCCTCTCCTGAGGAGGAGTAGCGAGGAGGATGGGAGGACCAATGCGCAGCGTGGTAAGTGTCCATAATGTTTAATCAAAATTAACACTGAAATACAAAACAATAACCGCGAATCAAAGACACAAACAAAACAATCCCATGTCGCACTGAAACAGAAAATGAACACCCACAACTCAAAAGTGAAACCAGGCTACCTAAGTATGATCCTCAATCAGGGACAACGATTGACAGCTGCCTCTGATTGAGAACCATACTAGGCCGAACACAGAAATCCCAAATTATAGAAAAACGAACATAGACAACCCACCCAACTCACGCCCTGACCATACTAAAACAAAGATATAATAACAGAACTAAGGTCAGAACGTGACACCAACCATAAACATAGAGACCCAGAAACCAGAGTTTACGCCTTCACTATGGTGAATCACTGAAACAATACAGAAATACACTACGGGGAAAAAAGGAACAGCACGTCAGAAATCAGCTCAATGTAATTGAAGAATCCATACACTCCAGCCACCTCTGGGAAAATTGGAAAACGCTAAACAAACAACAACATGAAGAATTATCTACCCAAAATGGAGATGTCTGGGTAAACCACTTCTCCAATCTTTTTGGCTCTATAACAAAGAATAAAGAACAAACAGCAAAAACACATACATGATCAAATACAAATCTTAGAATCAACTATTAAAGACTGCCAGAACTAACTGGATTCTCCAATTACATTGAATGAACTACAGGACAAAATACAAATCCTCCAACCCAAAAAGGCCTGTGGTGTTGATGGTATCCTCAATGAAATGGAAAAAATGTACAGACAACAAATTCCAATTGGCTACTTAAACTCTTTAACATCATCCTTAGCACTGACATCTTCCCCAATATTTGGAACAAAGGACGGATCACCCCAATTCACAAAAGTGGAGACAAATTTGACCCCAATAACTACCGTGGAATATGCGTCAACAGCAACCTTGGCAAAATCCTCTGCATTATCATTAACAGCAGACTCGTACATTTCCTCAGTGAAAACAGTGTACTGAGCAAATGTGAAAATGGCTTTTTACCAAATTTCACCAACAAACAGACAATTTAATTACGACTGTCCCAGAATGATACTGCAGATGTATCCAGCGCCACTTTGTGGGAGGCATTTAAGGCTGTTATGAAAGGACATATAATATCATATGAGGCTACCATGATAAAATGTAGGCAGAGAAGATTATTAGAAATCGATGCCCAGCTCCCGGTGCTTGAGAGAGACTACATGGAAGCGCCCTTATCTTCCAAGTTCAATGACATAATAAAAACTAAAATATGAATAAAATACTATTCTCTCCAACCAAGTAAACACAATGCTATTAAAGATGAAATAAAAACACTTTGCAATGAGTGATAAACCGGATAAACTACTGGCAGGCCAGCTGAGAGGTATACAGGCCAATAGAGCTATTCATAGAATTACATACTGTCACGTTCTGACCTTAGCTCCTTTTTATGTCTCTGTGTTAGGTTGGTCAGGGCGTGAGTTGGGTGGGTAGTCTATGTCTTTGTGTTTTGTGTTAGGTTGGTTAGGGCGTGAGTTGGGGTGGGTAGTCTATGTCTTTGTGTTAGGTTGGTCAGGGCGTGAGTTGGGGTGGGTAGGCTATGTTCTTTTTTCTATGTTGTTATATTTCTATGTGTATGGCCTAGTATGGTTCTCAATCAGAGGCAGGTGTCGTTCGTTGTCTCGGATTGAGAATCATACTTAGGTAGCCTGTTTTCCCCATTTTGGTTGTGGGTGTTTAATTTCTGTTTAGTGTCTGTTCACCTGGCAGAACTGTTTTGTTTTCTCGTCGTTGTTATCTTGTGTAGTGTTCCATTTTTCAATTAAAATATGACGAACACTTACCACGCTGCATATTTGGTCCTCCTCTCCCTTCCACCAACTAGAATCGTTACAGCTGAGAGGGATACAGGCAAATAGAACAGAATTACATATAGTACAGGAGCTGTTACTACGGACCCCAAAAGTTGGATCAACACCTCTACACCTCATAGACCACTGCAGAGACCACAACAAACTGTCTGCTTTCCTCCATTCCCTTTCCCTAAATGATGCGGCGCTGATCAAATGGAACTAAATACAGAGATAACCTTCGAAGATGTTGTCTCTGCAGTACGTTCCTTCCTTAACGGAAAAGCGTCTGGCCCTGATGCCTTTGAATTTTTTACAAGCTTATTCAGAAAAGATTACTCCTCTTATGTTGAGGATATTTAAACACTCTATTAAAAGTCGCAGACTCCCAGAATCTTTACACTCAGCTAATTTCGCCCTAACATTTAACAATAGATAAAGATGAAACGGATCCATCTTAATATCGTCCTATTGCCCTGCTCGGATGCGATCTCAAGGTGTTTACTAAAATACCCGTGAACAAACTAAATAAATGCATTTAGACTATATTCCATCATGATCAAACTGGTTTAACAGCAGGCTGAATTTTTCATTTTCCAATGTTAGGCAACTGATGAATATCATGTATTCCAAACATGACAAAGTTGCAATATTTGCACTTGACGATCGAAAAAGCATCTGACCAAGTGGAATGGAACTACATTCTGACAGTAATAAATTTGTTTGGTCTGGGCGAGAGTTTTGTCTCTTTTATTGAAATACTATATGCGTGAACGACGGCTTCAGTTCTCACTAATTACAATAAATCACCTCCGTTTTCACTTCAAAGTTCCTGCCGCCAGGGATGTCCCTTGAGTCCGTTGCTATTCACCACTGCTATGGAACCCCTAGCTGTCAGTACAAGAAGCCATCCTGCCATTGCTATGGAACCCCTAGCTGTCAGTACCAGAAGCCATCCTGCCATTGCTATGGAACCCCTAGCTGTCAGTACCAGAAGCCATCCTGACATTGCTATGGAACCCCTAGCTGTCAGTACCAGAAGCCATCCTGCCATTGCTATGGAACCCCTAGCTGTCAGTAACAGAAGCCATCCTGCCATTGCTATGGAAACCCTAGCTGTCAGTACCAGAAGCCATCCTGCCATTGCTATGGAACCCCTAGCTGTCAGTAACAGAAGCCATCCTGCCATTGCTATGGAACCCCTAGCTGTCAGTATCAGAAGCCGTCCTGCCATTGCTATGGAACCCCTAGCTGTCAGTATCAGAAGCCGTCCTGCCATTGCTATGGAACCCCTAGCTGTCAGTATCAGAAGCCGTCCTGCCATTGCTATGGAACCCTAGCTGTCAGTAACAGAAGCCGTCCTGCCATTGCTATGGAACCCCTAGCTGTCAGTATCAGAAGCCGTCCTGCCATTGCTATGGAACCCTAGCTGTCAGGAATCCTGCCCTAGAACCCCTAGCTGTCAGTATCAGAAGCCATCCTGCCATTGCTATGGAACCCCTAGCTGTCAGTAACAGAAGCCGTCCTGCCATTGCTATGGAACCCCTAGCTGTCAGTATCAGAAGCCGTCCTGCCATTGCTATGGAACCCCTAGCTGTCAGTATCAGAAGCCATCCTGCCATTGCTATGGAACCCCTAGCTGTCAGTATCAGAAGCCGTCCTGCCATTGCTATGGAACCCCTAGCTGTCAGTATCAGAAGCCGTCCTGCCATTGCTATGGAACCCTAGCTGTCAGTATCAGAAGCCATCCTGCCATTGCTATGGAACCCTAGCTGTCAGTATCAGAAGCCATCCTGCCATTGCTATGGAACCCTAGCTGTCAGTATCAGAAGCCGTCCTGCCATTGCTATGGAACCCCTAGCTGTCAGTATCAGAAGCGGTCCTGCCATTGCTATGGAACCCCTAGCTGTCAGTCAAAAGCCGTCCTGCCATTGCTATGGAAGCTGTCAGTATCAGAAGCCGATCCTGCCATTGCTATGGAACCCTAGCTGTCAGTACCAGAAGCCGTCCCCTGGAACCCCAGCTGTCAGGGGCCAGAAGCCATCCTGCCATTGCTATGGAACCCCTAGCTGTCAGTAACAGAAGCCGTCCTGCCATTGCTATGGAACCCTAGCTGTCAGTACCAGAAGCCATCCTGCCATTGCTATGGAACCCCTAGCTGTCAGTACCAGAAGCCATCCTGCCATTGCTATGGAACCCCTAGCTGTCAGTATCAGAAGAACCCCCATCCTGCCATTGCTATGGAACCCCTAGCTGTCAGTATCAGAAGCCATCCTGCCATTGCTATGGAACCCCTAGCTGTCAGTACCAGAAGCCATCCTGCCATTGCTATGGAACCCCTAGCTGTCAGTATCAGAAGCCGTCCTGCCATTGCTATGGAACCCTAGCTGTCATTGCTATGGAACCCCTAGCTGTCAGAAGCCATCCTGCCATTGCTATGGAACCCCTAGCTGTCAGTCAGAAGCCGTCCTGCCATTGCTATGGAAAGCCATCCTGCCATTGCTATGGAACCCTAGCTGTCAGTATCAGAAGCCATCCTGCCATTGCTATGGAAACCCTAGCTGTCAGTACCAGAAGCCATCCTGCCATTGCTATGGAACCCTAGCTGTCAGAAGCCGTCCTGCCATTGCTATGGGAACCCCTAGCTGTCAGTAACAGAAGCCATCCTGCCATTGCTATGGAACCCCTAGCTGTCAGTATCAGAAGTCCTGCCATTGCTATGGAACCCCTGCTGTCAGTTCAGAAGCCATCCTGCCATTGCTATGGAACCCCTAGCTGTCAGTATCAGAAGCCGTCCTGCCATTGCTATGGAACCCTAGCTGTCAGTATCAGAAGCCGTCCTGCCATTGCTATGGAACCCTAGCTGTCAGTAACAGAAGCCATCCTGCCATTGCTATGGAACCCCTAGCTGTCAGTATCAGAAGCCGTCCTGCCCATTGCTATGGAACCCTAGCTGTCAGTACCAGAAGCCATCCTGCCATTGCTATGGAACCCTAGCTGTCAGTATCAGAAGCCATCCTGCCATTGCTATGGAACCCTAGCTGTCAGTATCAGAAGCCATCCTGCCATTGCTATGGAACCCTAGCTGTCAGTATCAGAAGCCGTCCTGCCATTGCTATGGAACCCCTAGCTGTCAGTATCAGAAGCCGTCCTGCCATTGCTATGGAACCCCTAGCTGTCAGTAAAAACCGTCCTGCCATTGCATGGAAGCATCCTGCCATTGGCTAGCTGTGGAATCCTGCCGTGCTATGGAACCCTAGCTGTCAGTATCAGAAGCTGCCATTGCTATCTAGCTGTCAGTCAGAACCGTCCTGCCAAGCCATCCTGCCATTGCTATGGAACCCCTAGCTGTCAGTACCAGAAGCCATCCTGCCATTGCTATGGAACCCCTAGCTGTCAGTACCAGAAGCCATCCTGCCATTGCTATGGAAACCCTAGCTGTCAGTACCAGAAGCCATCCTGCCATTGCTATGGAACCCCTAGCTGTCAGTAACAGAAGCCATCCTGCCATTGCTATGGAACCCCTAGCTGTCAGTATCAGAAGCCGTCCTGCCATTGCTATGGAACCCTAGCTGTCAGTATCAGAAGCCGTCCTGCCATTGCTATGGAACCCCTAGCTGTCAGTATCTATGGAAAGCCGTCCTGCCATTGCTATGGAACCCCTAGCTGTCAGTAACAGAAGCCGTCCTGCCATTGCTATGGAACCCCTAGCTGTCAGTATCAGAAGCCGTCCTGCCATTGCTATGGAACCCCTAGCTGTCAGTACCAGAAGCCATCCTGCCATTGCTATGGAACCCCTAGCTGTCAGTATCAGAAGCCATCCTGCCATTGCTATGGAACCCCTAGCTGTCAGTATCAGAAGCCGTCCTGCCATTGCTATGGAACCCCTAGCTGTCAGTATCAGAAGCCGTCCTGCCATTGCTATGGAACCCCTAGCTGTCAGTATCAGAAGCCGTCCTGCCATTGCTATGGAACCCCTAGCTGTCAGTAACAGAAGCCGTCCTGCCATTGCTATGGAACCCCTAGCTGTCAGTATCAGAAGCCGTCCTGCCATTGCTATGGAACCCCTAGCTGTCAGTACCAGAAGCCATCCTGCCATTGCTATGGAACCCCTAGCTGTCAGTACCAGAAGCCATCCTGCCATTGCTATGGAACCCCTAGCTGTCAGTATCAGAAGCCGTCCTGCCATTGCTATGGAACCCCTAGCTGTCAGTATCAGAAGCCGTCCTGCCATTGCTATGGAACCCCTAGCTGTCAGTATCAGAAGCCGTCCTGCCATTGCTATGGAACCCCTAGCTGTCAGTATCAGAAGCCGTCCTGCCATTGCTATGGAACCCCTAGCTGTCAGTATCAGAAGCCGTCCTGCCATTGCTATGGAACCCCTAGCTGTCAGTAACAGAAGCCATCCTGCCATTGCTATGGAACCCCTAGCTGTCAGTAACAGAAGCCGTCCTGCCATTGCTATGGAACCCCTAGCTGTCAGTACCAGAAGCCATCCTGCCATTGCTATGAAACCCCTAGCTGTCAGTACCAGAAGCCATCCTGCCATTGCTATGGAACCCCTAGCTGTCAGTATCAGAAGCCGTCCTGCCATTGCTATGGAACCCCTAGCTGTCAGTAACAGAAGCCGTCCTGTCCATGCTCACCGTAACATTGGCATTGTTGATCACCACATCTCGCTCTATGCAGATGACATCATCCTGTTCGTCTCACGCCCCAAAGAGTCACTTCCACCGCTGTTGGCGCTCATCGAATCATTTGGAGAACTCTCTGGGTACACAATAGAATCATTTGGAGAACTCTCTGGGTACACAATAGAATCATTTGGAGAACTCTCTGGGTACACCATAAACTGGGCTAAAAGAGAATTCATGCCTCTTAAAAGGTGACTTGAACACAGAGTTCTTTAAACATATACCTTTTAAAAATCCCAGGAGACTAAATTAAATATTTAGGGGTTGTCATCCCCAAGGACCCTAAATTGATTTATAAATTGAACTACCTCGACATGATAGAGAAGTTGAAGCGCAACATTGAGATCTGGAGAGTGTTTCCTCTATCTTTGATAGGTCGTGTTAAAGCTATTAAAATGGTTACACTCCCCAGATTCCTTTATCTGTAAAGTAAAGCTTGTTTTGAAATCCTTGGATTCTATTATCTTGCCTTTTGTGTGGGGATACACCGTATCTCTAAAAAAACATAGAATCAAGCCCAAAGAATGAGTTGGCCTGAGCCTGCCAGATTTTCTGCATTGTTATTGGGCAGCAAAATGCTAGAGCACTGGTTTATTGGCAGGATGCATACCCTAGTGTGATAGGTCCCTCCACTCCTTCATTGATCGCTATTGAACAAGAATGTACACAACACCTCTCTTCCAGAACTTCTCTTTTCATCAACTTAATCCCCTACAGATATTATTGGGAATAACTTCATGCCAAGAAAAATCATCAAAAATGTGATATGAAATAAGGAAAATGTTTGTTCTCCCGGAGACCTCTGCTCTTTTTGCCAGAAGCATGCTTTCTCCCCTTCACTAACGGACTGTTATGTTGGAGGAGAAAGGGCATTACTATTATTTCAGACCTTTACATCAATAATATTTTTGCCACATTCCGACAGTTGAGGGAAATGTACAATCTAACTTCTTCTGACGTCTTCAGATAACAAACTACATTCGCTGAAATATACCACAATTTGAGGCAATTACATCTGCCGCGAAATGTATATTTTCATGAACCTCGCCCCTGACTCCAAGAGTTTGATCTCCAGATTTGTCGATCACTTTACAACATATTAGTCTGTATCCACACAACATTTGAAGGAGACCTGGGAGGAAGACCTTGGTATGGAGATTACTGATGACCGTTGGACTGATTGCCTTCGAGATATTCACTTGTGCTCGGTAAACTCCCGACATCAAATGATTCAATACGAAGTGATTCACAGACTACACTATTCCTGTACCACTATTCCTGTAAGTGCAAATCTGCCAAGTTTACCCTGGGTCACTTCTTATGGTCATGCCCCAAACTGCACACATTCTGCCAGGACATTTTTAAAGTGTTTCTCAGAAGTATACAGCTGTAACCTCATACCAGCCTCGGATACTGTTGTTTTAAGCAGGTCACAGCACCTAACGACTGTCACGCCCTGACCTTAGAGATCCTTTTTATGTCTCTATTTTGGTTTGGTCAGGGCGTGAGTTGGGGTGGGCATTCTATGTTTTGTGTTCTATGTTTTCTATTTCTGTGTGTCTGGCCGGGTGTGGTTCTCAATCCGAGGCAGCTGTCTATCCTTGTCTCTGATTGAGAACCATACTTAGGTAGCCTTTTCCCACCTGTGATTTGTGGGTAGTTGTTTTCTGTTTTTGTGTGTTTCTGCACCAGACAGAACTGTTTCGGTTTCGTTCGTTCTCTTCGGTGTTTTGTTATTCAGTGTTCAGTTCTATTAATAAATCATGAACACTTACCACGCTGTGCTTTGGTCCACTTCTTCATGCAACAATGACAGTTACAACAACGTTAACACACTGGGAACAAAAAAAAACATTACAATATGGCATGGTTAATGCAAAAATAAACATTTTAAGCCTTTGGAATAAGGAGGCTGTGCCTGTTTTAAAACCTGTTTAGCTGAAGTCACCACCTTGCTATATATAGAAAGGATTCGACATCTCTGGCAGATATAATACATTTGTTAAGATATGGCAGCCCTTTATCACGTATCTTTGATGCAACCAACCCTGATCCACAGTAAATATGTTTAATGCCGAGCATACTCCTTATACTGTACAGTAGGTAAAATATCATTGAAGCAAGGTGCCAATTCCTTAACCTGTCTTTGTGATTGTCTCCACCCCCCTGCAGTTGTCGCCCATCTTCCCCATTATCCCCTGTGTATTTATACCTGTGTTCTCTGTTTGTCTGTTGCCAGTTTGTCTTGTTTGTCAAGTCAACCAGCGTTTTAATTTTTCCCTCAGCTCCTGCTTTTCCTCAGTCTCTTTTTCTCATTCTCCTGGTTTTGACCCTTGCCTGTCCCATCTCTGAGCCCACCTGCCTGACCACTCTGCCTCCCCTGAGCCTGCCTGCCGTCCTGTACATTTGCCCCACCTCTGGATTACCGACCTCTACCCGACCCTGAGCCTGCCTGCCACCCTGTACCTTTCCCCTACTACTCTGGTTATCGACCCCTGCCTGACCCCTGCCTGACCCTTGACCTGTCGCTTGTCTGCCCTGTTGCCGTAATAAACATTGTTACTCTGACACAGTCTGCATCTGGGTCTTACCTTCAAACCTGGTACTTGTTGCCAAGGTATACTTATTTTCCACCATACTTTGCAAATAAATTCATTAAAAATCCTACAATGTGATTTTCTGGATTTTTTTCCCTCATTTTCTCTGTCATAGTTGAAGTGTACCTATGATGAAAATTACAGGCCTCTCTCATCTTTTCAAGTGGGAGAACTTGCACAATTGGTGGCTGACTAAATACTTTTTACCCCACTTTATGTTTAATAAATGTATCGTATAGTGTGTGTGTGGCAGGCTTACAAGGATGGCAAAAAACAATATTTGCGCTGACCCTGGTGCTAGAGGGGTACAGCTGACCCTGGTGCTAGAGGGGGTACAGCTGACCCTGGTGCTAGAGGGGGTACAGCTGACCCTGGTGCTAGAGGGGGTACAGCTGGAGGTTAAATGTTTGAAGGGGTACGGGACTATAACAAGTTTGGTAACCACTGCCCTAAAAAACTATACCTTGGCCTAAACATCAGCGCAACAGGTAACTTCCACAAAGCTGTAAACGAGCTGAGACAAGGCCTTCTATGCCATCGAAAGGAACATAAAAGTCAACATACCAATTAGGATCTGGCTAAAAATACTTGAAACAGTTATAGAACCTATTGCCCTTTATGGTTGTGAGGTTTGGGGTCCGCTCATCAACCAAGAATTCACAAAGTGGGACAAACACCAAATTGAGGCTCTGCACGCAGAATTAGGCCGATACCCACTAATGATCCAAATCCAGAAAAGAGACGTTAAATTCTACAACAACCTAAAAGGAAGCGATTCCCAAACCTTCCATAACAAAGCCATCACCTACAGAGAGATGAACCTGGAGAAGAGTCCCCTAAGCAAGCTGGTCCTGGGGCTCTGTTCACAAACACAAACAGACCCCACAGAGCCCAAGGACAGCAGCACAATTAGACCCAACCAAATCATGAGAAAACAAAAATATAATTACTTGACACATTGAAAAGAATTAACAAATAAACAGAGAACTAGAATGCTATTTGTCCCTAAACAGAGAGTACACAGTGGCAGAATACCTGACCACTGTGACTGACCCAAAATGACTACGTACAGACTCAGTGAGCATAGCCTTGCTATCAAGAGAGGCAATAAAGTACCAGCAGGTGGGGCTATTGTTTGATTATTGGGCCTCTTCTCTTAATAATTAAGGACGAGGTAGACACGGTGTTCTTCATCACATGTTGAAATGACCAATGCAGTACCACAGGAGGTTGTGTGCTTCCCCATTAACACCGAGGCCACTGGTTTAAGTTTCGCTCTAAAATCACTACATACAGTATGTATAACCCATTTATTACGCCTCATCTTCTAGAGTTCTGTTATTACATAACTGCCGAGGTTCCCATATAAAGCACTCCTTTCCCCACCAACTATCCTGCTTCCCCTTGTTCTACTCATCATTATGGGGTTCTGTGTTCCAGAAAGAGTGTTGCCAATATTTATTTTGTCTACCCCTCCCACCCTCCCTCCCTCCCTCCCTCCCTCCCTCCCTCCCTCCCTCCCTCCCTCCCACCCTCCCACCCTCCCTCCCTCCCTCCCTCCCTCCCTCCCTCCCACCCTCCCACCCTCCCTCCCTCCCTCCCTCCCTCCCTCCCTCCTCCCTCCCTCCCTCCCTCCCTCCCTCCCTCCCTCCCTCCCTCCTCCCTCCCTCCCTCCCTCCCTCCCTCCCCTTCCCACCCTCCCTCCCTCCCTCCCTCCCTCACCTTCAGCTTTTCTTTCTCTGATTATACCTGTTATCTGAAAATTCATCCACCCTTCTCTCTCTCTCTCTCTCTCTCTCCCTACTTTCCTTTAGAGGGAAACCTTGTAAACTTGACAGACATCTGTTCTCTTTGTCTCTCCTTCCTTTGAGGTTGATGTGGCAACAGCAATAAATTTGAACAAAGAAACAGAGAGAAACCAAGAAATAGAAAGAGAAGAGTCAGACAGACAGACAGACAGACAGACAGACAGACAGACAGACAGACAGACAGACAGACAGACAGACAGACGAGTCTAACAGGTTGTCAGAGAGAGAGAGAGAGAGAGAGCGAGCGAGAGAGCGAGAGAGAGAGAGAGAGAGAGAGAGAGAGAGAGAGCGAGAGTCAGTTTGATGATGACATGTACTGAATATGCAACATTTTCCTAGAAAAGAAAGGCAGCTTTTATTTCCTTCTCGGGAGTGTGCTTCCTGGGAAACTCAATTTCCTGCTCTGCTCACTAAAGGTCCTAAGACAAGGGCTAGAGTCTGTCTCCAGAGTGAGGATGTCATCCCGCCCTTTCCTTTCATGATTAACCCCACAGCGAACAGCCACATATCTGTAAGATACAGGAAGTAGGGTGGCAGCCTGTAGCTCTTTTCCTCCCTGGTTGAATAAAATCCTGGTCTGTGGTGGTGTAATAACCCTCTGACTACCTAGTGCTTTTGTAAACATTTTTTTAACCTTTATTTAACCTGGCAAGTCAGTTGCCATGATAGGTTGGATTGAACCAGAGGGTTGCAGGCAGACTTGTCCCTGATCAGCTGTGAGGTAACAGAGAGAGAGAGAGAGAGAGAGAGACTTTAACTATGTACACATCATTACAAGACTGTATATAGACATAATATGACATTTGAAAATGTCTTTATTCTTTTAGAATTTCTGTATGTGTAATGTTTACTGTTAATTTTTATTGTTTATTTCATTTTTGTTTATTATCTCCTTCACTTGCTTTGGCAATGTTAACATACGTTTCCCATGCCAATAAAGCCCCTTGAATTGAACTGAGAGTGAGAAAACCCCAAACACAAACACACCCCACAAAACCCCAGGACAGCAACACAATTAGACCCAACTAAATCATGAGGAAACTAAAAGATACATTTTTGATACATTGGAAAGAATTTACAAAAAACAGAGCAAACTAGAATGTTCTTTGGCCCTAAACAGAGAGTACACATTGGCAGAATACCTGACCACTGTGACTGACCCAAACTTAAGGAAATCTTTGATTATGTACAGACTCAGTGAGCATTGCTATTGAGAAAGGCCGCCGTAGGCAGACATGGCTCTCTAGAGAAGACAGGCTATGTGCTCACTGCCCACAAAATTAGGTGGAAACTGAGCTGCACTTCCTAACCTCCTGCCAAATGTATGACCAGATTACACAGACCACAAAAAAATTGAAAACAAATCCAATTTGGATAAACTCCCATATCTATTTGGGGAAATACCACAGTGTGCAATTACAGCAGCAATATTTGTGACCTGTTGCCACAAGAAAAGGGCAACCAGTGAAGAACAAACAACATTGTAAATACAACCCATATTTATGCTGATTTATTTTCCCTTTTGTACTTTAACCATTTGTACATCATTACAACACTGTATATAGACATAGTATCACATTTGTCTTTATTGTTTTGGAACTTCTCTGAGTGTAATTTTTACTGTTCATTTTTATTGTTTATTTCACTTGTGTATATTATCTACCTCACTTGCTTTGGCAATGTTAATACATGTTCCCCATGCCAATAAAGACCCTTGAATTTAATTGAGTTGAATTGAGTTGAGTTGAGTTGAATTGAGTTGAATTGAGTTGAGTTCAGTTGAATTGAGTTGAATTGAATTGAGTTGAATTGAGTTGAATTGAGTTGAGTTGAATTGAGATAAGAGGGTGGGGTGAGGGGGGGGTGTTACAGGGTCTAGCAGGTAAAGGAAAGCGAGCCAGTGGACACTCCCCCTGTAGCAGAGCCGAGGGCAGTAAGGAGAGCTGTGAAAGTCCTGGAGGTCCATATGCTAACGGGGAAACGGAAAGTTAATGAAAAGGTCACACACTCAAGAAGCGATGGGGGGACACTATCCCACATG
>NC_088409.1:93670093-93672593 GCF_034236695.1 Oncorhynchus nerka
CTATCTTTCTGCCTTTTTGTTTTTCACTCTCTTTGTGTCCCTTTTCTGTCTCTCTCTCTGTCTGTGTATTCTAGCTCAAGTGCAGGACATTGTTCCTTACTTCCTGCCCTCTTAAGCCTTGGCCTTTTGTTTTGGGTGACCCTCATCCCCTACCTTCCCCTCTTATCCCCCCTCTCCTCCGCTTACCCCCACCTCCCCCGCTTATCCCCCTCTCCCCCACCTCCCCTTCTACCCCCACCTCCCACTCTCACCCTCACCCCCTTCTACCCTCACCTCCCCACCTCCACTCTCATCCCCTTCTACCCTCACCATCCCACCTCCCACTCTCATCCCCTTCTACCCTCACCACCCCACCTCCCACTCTCATCCCGTTCTACCCTCACCTCCCCACCTCCTCTCTCATTCCCTTCTACCCCTACCTCCTCCTCACCCCTTACCTTTCTCCCTCTGGCCTTAACCTCTTACCTTTCTCAGCAGGCCAAAGAAAGCACATCACACTAACACATATGAAATATTACAAAATAAAATGGTTTGCTATAGCCATTATAAATTCTGACTGATCTCTGTCTTGATGGTCATAGGAAGATATGTAATGTAGTGATATTACAATCACAAAAGAGTTAAGTATGTTCTGGCTTTCCCTAGAACTTCAGAGTAGGTCAGTATCACCTTGAGGCGAGGCAGAGAGAGACCTGGCTATCCCTAGAACTTCAGAGTAGGTCAGTATCACCTTGAAGCGAGGCAGAGAGAGACCTAGCTATCCCTTGAACTTCAGAGTAGGTCAGTATCACCTTGAGGCGAGGCAGAGAGAGACCTGGCTATCCCTAGAACTTCAGAGTAGGTCAGTATCACCTTGAAGCGAGGCAGAGAGAGACCTGGCTATCCCTAGAACTTCAGAGTAGGTCAGTATCACCTTGAAGCGAGGCAGAGAGAGACCTGGCTATCACTAGAACTTCAGAGTAGGTCAGTATCACCTTGAGGCGAGGCAGAGAGAGACCTGGCTATCCCTATAACTTCAGAGTAGGTCAGTATCACCTTGAGGCGAGGCAGAGAGACCTGGCTATCCCTAGAACTTCAGAGTAGGTCAGTATCACCTTGAGGCGAGGCAGAGAGAGACCTGGCTATCCCTAGAACTTCAGAGTAGGTCAGTATCACCTTGAAGCGAGGCAGAGAGAGACCTAGCTATCCCTAGAACTTCAGAGTAGGTCAGTATCACCTTGAGGCGAGGCAGAGAGAGACCTGGCTATCCCTAGAACTTCAGAGTAGGTCAGTATCACCTTGAAGTGAGGCAGAGAGAGACCTAGCTATCCCTAGAACTTCAGAGTAGGTCAGTATCACCTTGAGGCGAGGCAGAGAGAGACCTGGCTATCCCTAGAACTTCAGAGTAGGTCAGTATCACCTTGAAGCGAGGCAGAGAGAGACCTGGCTATCACTAGAACTTCAGAGTAGGTCAGTATCACCTTGAGGTGAGGCAGAGAGAGATCTGGCTATCCCTAGAACTTCAGAGTAGGTCAGTATCACCTTGAGGCGAGGCAGAGAGAGACCTGGCTATCCCTAGAACTTCAGAGTAGGTCAGTATCACCTTGAAGCGAGGCAGAGAGAGACCTGGCTATCCCTAGAACTTCAGAGTAGGTCAGTATCACCTTGAAGCGAGGCAGAGAGAGACCTGGCTATCCCTAGAACTTCAGAGTAGGTCAGTATCACCTTGAGGCGAGGCAGAGAGACCTGGCTATCCCTAGAACTTCAGAGTAGGTCAGTATCACCTTGAGGCGAGGCAGAGAGAGACCTGGCTATCCCTAGAACTTCAGAGTAGGTCAGTATCACCTTGATGCGAGGCAGAGAGAGACCTGGCTATCCCTAGAACTTCAGAGTAGGTCAGTATCACCTTGAGGCGAGGCAGAGAGAGACCTGGCTATCCCTAGAACTTCAGAGTAGGTCAGTATCACCTTGAGGCGAGTCAGAGAGAGACCTGGCTATCCCTAGAACTTCAGAGTAGGTCAGTATCACCTTGAGGCGAGGCAGAGAGAGACCTGGCTATCCCTAGAACTTCAGAGTAGGTCAGTATCACCTTGAGGCGAGGCAGAGAGAGACCTGGCTATCCCTAGAACTTCAGAGTAGGTCAGTATCACCTTGAGGCGAGGCAGAGAGAGACCTGGCTATCCCTAGAACTTCAGAGTAGGTCAGTATCACCTTGAGGCGAGGCAGAGAGAGACCTGGCTATCCCTAGAACTTCAGAGTAGGTCAGTATCACCTTGAAGCGAGGCAGAGAGAGACCTGGCTATCCCTAGAACTTCAGAGTAGGTCAGTATCACCTTGAGGCGAGGCAGAGAGAGACCTGGCTATCCCTAGAACTTCAGAATAGGTCAGTATCACCTTGAAGCGAGGCAGAGAGAGACCTGGCTATCCCTAGAACTTCAGAGTAGGTCAGTATCACCTTGAGGCGAGGTAGAGAGAGATCTGGCTATCCCTAGAACTTCAGAGTAGGTCAGTATCACCTTGA
>NC_088409.1:93677593-93700093 GCF_034236695.1 Oncorhynchus nerka
TGAGATAATCAACTAAGGTTGCTCTGATTTCACTCTCTGTCCAGCCTCTCACATTGTCAGCCCCATGGTTGATGAGATAATCAACTAAGGTTGCTCTGATTTCACTCTCTGTCAGCCTCTCACATTGTCAGCCCCATGGTTGATGAGATAATCAACTAAGGTTGCTCTGATTTCACTCTCTGTCCAGCCCCTCACATTGTCAGCCCCATGGTTGATGAGATAATCAACTAAGGTTTCTGATTTCACTCTCTGTCCAGCCCCTCACATTGTCAGCCCCATGGTTGATGAGATAATCAACTAAGGTTGCTCTGATTTCACTCTCTGTCCAGCCTCTCACATTGTCAGCCCCATGGTTGATGAGATAATCAACTAAGGTTGCTCTGATTTCACTCTCTGTCCAGCCTCTCACATTGTCAGCCCCATGGTTGATGAGATAATCAACTAAGGTTGCTCTGATTTCACTCTCTGTCCAGCCTCTCACATTGTCAGCCCCATGGCTGATGAGATAATCAACTAAGGTTGCTCTGATTTCACTCTCTGTCCAGCCTCTCACATTGTCAGCCCCATGGTTGATGAGATAATCAACTAAGGTTGCTCTGATTTCACTCTCTGTCCAGCCTCTCACATTGTCAGCCCCATGGTTGATGAGATAATCAACTAAGGTTGCTCTGATTTCACTCTCCAGCCTCTCACATTGTCAGCCCCATGGTTGATGAGATAATCAACTAAGGTTGCTCTGATTTCACTCTCTGTCAGCCTCTCACATTGTCAGCCCCATGGTTGATGAGATAATCAACTAAGGTTGCTCTGATTTCACTCATTGTCAGCCCCTGTCCAGCCTCTCACATTGTCAGCCCCATGGTTGATGAGATAATCAACTAAGGTTGCTCTGATTTCACTCTCTGTCCAGCCTCTCACATTGTCAGCCCCATGGTTGATGAGATAATCAACTAAGGTTGCTCTGATTTCACTCTCTGTCCAGCCTCTCACATTGTCAGCCCCATGGTTGATGAGATAATCAACTAAGGTTGCTCTGATTTCACTCTCTGTCCAGCCTCTCACATTGTCAGCCCCATGGTTGATGAGATAATCAACTAAGGTTGCTCTGATTTCACTCTCTGTCCAGCCTCTCACATTGTCAGCCCCATGGTTGATGAGATAATCAACTAAGGTTGCTCTGATTTCACTCTCTGTCAGCCCCTCACATTGTCAGCCCCATGGTTGATGAGATAATCAACTAAGGTTGCTCTGATTTCACTCTCTGTCCAGCCTCTCACATTGTCAGCCCCATGGTTGATGAGATAATCAACTAAGGTTGCTCTGATTTCACTCTCTGTCCAGCCCCTCACATTGTCAGCCCCATGGTTGATGAGATAATCAACTAAGGTTGCTCTGATTTCACTCTCTGTCCAGCCCCTCACATTGTCAGCCCCATGGTTGATGAGATAATCAACTAAGGTTGCTCTGATTTCACTCTCTGTCCAGCCTCTCACATTGTCAGCCCCATGGTTGATGAGATAATCAACTAAGGTTGCTCTGATTTCACTCTCTGTCCAGCCCCTCACATTGTCAGCCCCATGGTTGATGAGATAATCAACTAAGGTTGCTCTGATTTCACTCTCTGTCAGCCTCTCACATTGTCAGCCCCATGGTTGATGAGATAATCAACTAAGGTTGCTCTGATTTCACTCTCTGTCCAGCCTCTCACATTGTCAGCCCCATGGTTGATGAGATAATCAACTAAGGTTGCTCTGATTTCACTCTCTGTCCAGCCTCTCACATTGTCAGCCCCATGGTTGATGAGATAATCAACTAAGGTTGCTCTGATTTCACTCTCTGTCCAGCCCCTCACATTGTCAGCCCCATGGTTGATGAGATAATCAACTAAGGTTGCTCTGATTTCACTCTCTGTCCAGCCTCTCACATTGTCAGCCCCATGGTTGATGAGATAATCAACTAAGGTTGCTCTGATTTCACTCTCTGTCCAGCCTCTCACATTGTCAGCCCCCATGATCAACTAAGGTTGCTCTGATTTCACTCTCTGTCCAGCCTCTCACATTGTCAGCCACATGGTTGATAATCAACTAAGGTTGCTCTGATTTCACTCTCTGTCCAGCCTCTCACATTGTCAGCCCCATGGTTGATGACATGATCAACTAAGGTTGCTCTGATTTCACTCTCTGTCCAGCCCCTCACATTGTCAGCCCCATGGTTGATGAGATAATCAACTAAGGTTGCTCTGATTTCACTCTCTGTCCAGCCCCTCACATTGTCAGCCCCATGGTTGATGAGATAATCAACTAAGGTTGCTCTGATTTCACTCTCTGTCCAGCCCCTCACATTGTCAGCCCCATGGTTGATGAGATAATCAACTAAGGTTGCTCTGATTTCACTCTCTGTCCAGCCCTCACATTGTCAGCCCCATGGTTGATGAGATAATCAACTAAGGTTGCTCTGATTTCACTCTCTGTCCAGCCCTCACATTGTCAGCCCCATGGTTGATGAGATAATCAACTAAGGTTGCTCTGATTTCACTCTCTGTCCAGCCCCTCACATTGTCAGCCCCATGGTTGATGAGATAATCAACTAAGGTTGCTCTGATTTCACTCTCTGTCCAGCCTCTCACATTGTCAGCCCCATGGTTGATGAGAGAGGTTGCTCTGATTTCACTCTCTGTCCAGCCTCTCACATTGTCAGCCCCATGGTTGATGAGATGATCAACTAAGGTTCTGATTTCACTCTCTGTCCAGCCTCTCACATTGTCAGCCCCATGGTTGATGAGATAATCAACTAAGGTTGCTCTGATTTCACTCTCTGTCCAGCCTCTCACATTGTCAGCCCCATGGTTGATGAGATGATCAACTAAGGTTGCTCTGATTTCACTCTCTGTCCAGCCTCTCACATTGTCAGCCCCATGGTTGATGAGATAATCAACTAAGGTTGCTCTGATTTCACTCTCTGTCCAGCCTCTCACATTGTCAGCCCCATGGTTGATGAGATAATCAACTAAGGTTGCTCTGATTTCACTCTCTGTCCAGCCTCTCACATTGTCAGCCCCATGGTTGATGAGATAATCAACTAAGGTTGCTCTGATTTCACTCTCTGTCCAGCCTCTCACATTGTCAGCCCCATGGTTGATGAGATAATCAACTAAGGTTGCTCTGATTTCACTCTGTCCAGCCTCTGTCATTGTCAGCCCCATGGTTGATGAGATAATCAACTAAGGTTGCTCTGATTTCACTCTCTGTCAGCCTCTCACATTGTCAGCCCCATGGTTGATGAGATAATCAACTAAGGTTGCTCTGATTTCACTCTCTGTCCAGCCTCTCACATTGTCAGCCCCATGGTTGATGAGATAATCAACTAAGGTTGCTCTGATTTCACTCTCTGTCCAGCCCCTCACATTGTCAGCCCCATGGTTGATGAGATAATCAACTAAGGTTGCTCTGATTTCACTCTCTGTCCAGCCTCTCACATTGTCAGCCCCATGGTTGATGAGATAATCAACTAAGGTTGCTCTGATTTCACTCTCTGTCCAGCTCTCACATTGTCAGCCCCATGGTTAATGACATGATCAACTAAGGTTGCTCTGATTTCACTCTCTGTCCAGCCTCTCACATTGTCAGCCACATGGTTGATGACATGATCAACTAAGGTTGCTCTGATTTCACTCTCTGTCCAGCCTCTCACATTGTCAGCCCCATGGTTGATGACATGATCAACTAAGGTTGCTCTGATTTCACTCTCTGTCAGCCTCTCACATTGTCAGCCCCATGGTTGATGAGATAATCAACTAAGGTTGCTCTGATTTCACTCTCTTCAGCCCCTCATTGTCAGCCCCATGGTTAATGAGATAATCAACTAAGGTTGCTCTGATTTCATCTGTCCAGCCCCTCACATTGTCAGCCCCATGGTTGATGAGATAATCAAGGTTGCTCTGATTTCACTCTCTGTCCAGCCCCTCACATTTGCCCCATGGTTGATGAGATAATCAACTAAGGTTCTCTGATTTCACTCTCTGTCCAGCCCTCACATTGTCAGCCCCATGGTTGATGAGATAATCAACTAAGGTTGCTCTGATTTCACTCTCTGTCCAGCCCTCACATTGTCAGCCCCATGGTTGATGAGATAATCAACTAAGGTTGCTCTGATTTCACTCTCTGTCAGCCTCTCACATTGTCAGCCCCATGGTTGATGAGATAATCAACTAAGGTTGCTCTGATTTCACTCTCTGTCCAGCCCTCACATTGTCAGCCCCATGGTTGATGAGATAATCAACTAAGGTTGCTCTGATTTCACTCTCTGTCCAGCCTCTCACATTGTCAGCCCCATGGTTGATGAGATAATCAACTAAGGTTGCTCTGATTTCACTCTCTGTCCAGCCTCTCACATTGTCAGCCCCATGGTTGATGAGATGATCAACTAAGGTTGCTCTGATTTCACTCTCTGTCCAGCCTCTCACATTGTCAGCCCCATGGTTGATGAGATAATCAACTAAGGTTGCTCTGATTTCACTCTCTGTCCAGCCTCTCACATTGTCAGCCCCATGGTTGATGAGATAATCAACTAAGGTTGCTCTGATTTCACTCTCTGTCCAGCCTCTCACATTGTCAGCCCCATGGTTGATGAGATAATCAACTAAGGTTGCTCTGATTTCACTCTCTGTCCAGCCCCTCACATTGTCAGCCCCATGGTTGATGAGATAATCAACTAAGGTTGCTCTGATTTCACTCTCTGTCCAGCCTCTCACATTGTCAGCCCCATGGTTGATGAGATAATCAACTAAGGTTGCTCTGATTTCACTCTCTGTCCAGCCTCTCACATTGTCAGCCCCATGGTTGATGAGATAATCAACTAAGGTTGCTCTGATTTCACTCTCTGTCAGCCTCTCACATTGTCAGCCCCATGGTTGATGAGATGATCAACAAGGTTGCTCTGATTTCACTCTCTGTCAGCCTCTCACATTGTCAGCCCCATGGTTGATGAGATAATCAACTAAGGTTGCTCTGATTTCACTCTCTGTCCAGCCTCTCACATTGTCAGCCCCATGGTTGATGAGATGATCCAGGTTGGATTTCACTCTCTTCCAGATTGTCAGCCCCATGGTTGATATAATCAACTAAGGTTGCTCTGATTTCACTCTCTGTCCAGCCTCTCACATTGTCAGCCCCATGGTTGATGAGATAATCAACTAAGGTTGCTCTGATTTCACTCTCTGTCCAGCCTCTCACATTGTCAGCATGGTTGATGAGATGATCAACTAAGGTTGCTCTGATTTCACTCTCTGTCCAGCCTCTCACATTGTCAGCCCCATGGTTGATGAGATGATCAACTAAGGTTGCTCTGATTTCACTCTCTGTCCAGCCTCTCACATTGTCAGCCCCATGGTTAATGACATGATCAACTAAAGGTTGCTCTGATTTCACTCTCTGTCCAGCCTCTCACATTGTCAGCCCCATGGTTGATGAGATAATCAACTAAGGTTGCTCTGATTTCACTCTCTGTCCAGCCTCTCATTGTCAGCCCCATGGTTGATGAGATAATCAACTAAGGTTGCTCTGATTTCACTCTCTGTCCAGCCTCTCACATTGTCAGCCCCATGGTTGATGAGATGATCAACTAAGGTTGCTCTGATTTCACTCTCTGTCCAGCCTCTCACATTGTCAGCCCCATGGTTGATGAGATAATCAACTAAGGTTGCTCTGATTTCACTCTCTGTCCAGCCTCTCACATTGTCAGCCCCATGGTTGATGAGATAATCAACTAAGGTTGCTCTGATTTCACTCTCTGTCCAGCCTCTCACATTGTCAGCCCCATGGTTGATGAGATGATCAACTAAGGTTGCTCTGATTTCACTCTCTGTCCAGCCTCTCACATTGTCAGCCCCATGGTTGATGAGATAATCAACTAAGGTTGCTCTGATTTCACTCTCTGTCCAGCCTCTCACATTGTCAGCCCCATGGTTGATGAGATGATCAACTAAGGTTGCTCTGATTTCACTCTCTGTCCAGCCTCTCACATTGTCAGCCCCATGGTTGATGAGATAATCAACTAAGGTTGCTCTGATTTCACTCTCTGTCCAGCCTCTCACATTGTCAGCCCCATGGTTGATGAGATAATCAACTAAGGTTGCTCTGATTTCACTCTCTGTCCAGCCTCTCACATTGTCAGCCCCATGGTTGATGAGATAATCAACTAAGGTTGCTCTGATTTCACTCTCTGTCCAGCCTCTCACATTGTCAGCCCCATGGTTGATGAGATAATCAACTAAGGTTGCTCTGATTTCACTCTCTGTCCAGCCTCTCACATTGTCAGCCCCATGGTTGATGAGATAATCAACTAAGGTTGCTCTGATTTCACTCTCTGTCCAGCCTCTCACATTGTCAGCCCCATGGTTGATGAGATAATCAACTAAGGTTGCTCTGATTTCACTCTCTGTCCAGCCTCTCACATTGTCAGCCCCATGGTTGATGAGATAATCAACTAAGGTTGCTCTGATTTCACTCTCTGTCCAGCCTCTCACATTGTCAGCCCCATGGTTGATGAGATAATCAACTAAGGTTGCTCTGATTTCACTCTCTGTCCAGCCTCTCACATTGTCAGCCCCATGGTTGATGAGATGATCAATAAGGTTGCTCTGATTTCACTCTCTGTCCAGCCTCTCACATTGTCAATGGTTAATGCATGATCTAAGGTTGCTCTGATTTCACTCTCTGTCCAGCCTCTCACATTGTCAGCCCCATGGTTGATGAGATAATCAACTAAGGTTGCTCTGATTTCACTCTCTGTCCAGCCTCTCACATTGTCAGCCCCATGGTTGATGAGATAATCAACTAAGGTTGCTCTGATTTCACTCTCTGTCCAGCCTCTCACATTGTCAGCCCCATGGTTGATGAGATAATCAACTAAGGTTGCTCTGATTTCACTCTCTGTCCAGCCTCTCACATTGTCAGCCCCATGGTTGATGAGATAATCAACTAAGGTTGCTCTGATTTCACTCTCTGTCCAGCCTCTCACATTGTCAGCCCATGGTTGATGAGATAATCAACTAAGGTTGCTCTGATTTCACTCTCTGTCCAGCCTCTCACATTGTCAGCCCATGGTTGATGAGATGATCATGGTTGATCCAGCCTCTCACATTGTCAGCCCCATGGTTGATGAGATAATCAACTAAGGTTGCTCTGATTTCACTCTCTGTCCAGCCTCTCACATTGTCAGCCCCATGGTTGATGAGATGATCAACTAAGGTTGCTCTGATTTCACTCTCTGTCCAGCCTCTCACATTGTCAGCCCCATGGTTGATGAGATAATCAACTAAGGTTGCTCTGATTTCACTCTCTGTCCAGCCTCTCACATTGTCAGCCCCATGGTTGATGAGAGGTTGCTCTGATTTCACTCTCTGTCCAGCCTCTCACATTGTCAGCCCCATGGTTGATGAGATAATCAACTAAGGTTGCTCTGATTTCACTCTCTGTCCAGCCTCTCACATTGTCAGCCCCATGGTTGATGAGATAATCAACTAAGGTTGCTCTGATTTCACTCTCTGTCCAGCCTCTCACATTGTCAGCCCCATGGTTGATGAGATAATCAACTAAGGTTGCTCTGATTTCACTCTCTGTCCAGCCCTCACATTGTCAGCCCCATGGTTGATGAGATAATCAACTAAGGTTGCTCTGATTTCACTCTCTGTCCAGCCTCTCACATTGTCAGCCCCATGGTTGATGAGATGATCAACTAAGGTTGCTCTGATTTCACTCTCTGTCCAGCCTCTCACATTGTCAGCCCCATGGTTGATGAGATAATCAACTAAGGTTGCTCTGATTTCACTCTCTGTCCAGCCTCTCACATTGTCAGCCCCATGGTTGATGAGATGATCAACTAAGGTTGCTCTGATTTCACTCTCTGTCCAGCCTCTCATTGTCAGCCCCATGGTTGATGAGATAATCAACTAAGGTTGCTCTGATTTCACTCTCTGTCCAGCCTCTCACATTGTCAGCCCCATGGTTGATGAGATAATCAACTAAGGTTGCTCTGATTTCACTCTCTGTCAGCCTCTCACATTGTCAGCCACATGGTTAATCATGATCAACTAAGGTTGCTCTGATTTCACTCTCTGTCCAGCCCTCACATTGTCAGCCCCATGGTTGATGAGATGATCAACTAAGGTTGCTCTGATTTCACTCTCTGTCCAGCCTCTCACATTGTCAGCCCCATGGTTAATGACATGATCAACTAAGGTTGCTCTGATTTCACTCTCTGTCCAGCCTCTCACATTGTCAGCCCCATGGTTGATGAGATAATCAACTAAGGTTGCTCTGATTTCACTCTCTGTCCAGCCTCTCACATTGTCAGCCCCATGGTTGATGAGATAATCAACTAAGGTTGCTCTGATTTCACTCTCTGTCCAGCCTCTCACATTGTCAGCCCCATGGTTGATGAGATGATCAACTAAGGTTGCTCTGATTTCACTCTCTGTCCAGCCTCTCACATTGTCAGCCCCATGGTTGATGAGATAATCAACTAAGGTTGCTCTGATTTCACTCTCTGTCCAGCCTCTCACATTGTCAGCCCCATGGTTGATGAGATAATCAACTAAGGTTGCTCTGATTTCACTCTCTGTCCAGCCTCTCACATTGTCAGCCACATGGTTAATGACATGATCAACTAAGGTTGCTCTGATTTCACTCTCTGTCCAGCCTCTCACATTGTCAGCCCCATGGTTGATGAGATGATCAACTAAGGTTGCTCTGATTTCACTCTCTGTCCAGCCTCTCACATTGTCAGCCCCATGGTTAATGACATGATCAACTAAGGTTGCTCTGATTTCACTCTCTGTCCAGCCTCTCACATTGTCAGCCCCATGGTTGATGAGATAATCAACTAAGGTTGCTCTGATTTCACTCTCTGTCCAGCCTCTCACATTGTCAGCCCCATGGTTGATGAGATAATCAACTAAGGTTGCTCTGATTTCACTCTCTGTCCAGCCTCTCACATTGTCAGCCCCATGGTTGATGAGATGATCAACTAAGGTTGCTCTGATTTCACTCTCTGTCCAGCCTCTCACATTGTCAGCCCCATGGTTGATGAGATAATCAACTAAGGTTGCTCTGATTTCACTCTCTGTCCAGCCTCTCACATTGTCAGCCCTATGGTTGATGAGATAATCAACTAAGGTTGCTCTGATTTCACTCTCTGTCCAGCCTCTCACATTGTCAGCCCCATGGTTGATGAGATGATCAACTAAGGTTGCTCTGATTTCACTCTCTGTCCAGCCTCTCACATTGTCAGCCCCATGGTTGATGAGATAATCAACTAAGGTTGCTCTGATTTCACTCTCTGTCCAGCCTCTCATTGTCAGCCCCATGGTTGATGAGATGATCAACTAAGGTTGCTCTGATTTCACTCTCTGTCAGCCTCTCACATTGTCAGCCCCATGGTTGATGAGATAATCAACTAAGGTTGCTCTGATTTCACTCTCTGTCACATTGTCAGCCCCATGGTTGATGAGATAATCAACTAAGGTTGCTCTGATTTCACTCTCTGTCCAGCCTCTCACATTGTCAGCCCCATGGTTGATGAGATAATCAACTAAGGTTGCTCTGATTTCACTCTCTGTCCAGCCTCTCACATTGTCAGCCCCATGGTTGATGAGATAATCAACTAAGGTTGCTCTGATTTCACTCTCTGTCCAGCCTCTCACATTGTCAGCCCCATGGTTGATGAGATAATCAACTAAGGTTGCTCTGATTTCACTCTCTGTCCAGCCTCTCACATTGTCAGCCCCATGGTTGATGAGATAATCAACTAAGGTTGCTCTGATTTCACTCTCTGTCAGCCTCTCATTGTCAGCCCCATGGTTGATGAGATGATCAACTAAGGTTGCTCTGATTTCACTCTCTGTCCAGCCTCTCACATTGTCAGCCCCATGGTTGATGAGATAATCAACTAAGGTTGCTCTGATTTCACTCTCTGTCCAGCCTCTCACATTGTCAGCCCCATGGTTGATGAGATGATCAACTAAGGTTGCTCTGATTTCACTCTCTGTCCAGCCTCTCACATTGTCAGCCCCATGGTTGATGAGATAATCAACTAAGGTTGCTCTGATTTCACTCTCTGTCCAGCCTCTCACATTGTCAGCCCCATGGTTGATGAGATAATCAACTAAGGTTGCTCTGATTTCACTCTCTGTCCAGCCTCTCACATTGTCAGCCACATGGTTAATGACATGATCAACTAAGGTTGCTCTGATTTCACTCTCTGTCCAGCCTCTCACATTGTCAGCCCCATGGTTGATGAGATGATCAACTAAGGTTGCTCTGATTTCACTCTCTGTCAGCCTCTCACATTGTCAGCCCCATGGTTGATGAGATGATCAACTAAGGTTGCTCTGATTTCACTCTCTGTCCAGCCTCTCACATTGTCAGCCCCATGGTTGATGAGATAATCAACTAAGGTTGCTCTGATTTCACTCTCTGTCAGCCTCTCACATTGTCAGCCCCATGGTTGATGACATGATCAACTAAGGTTGCTCTGATTTCACTCTCTGTCCAGCCTCTCACATTGTCAGCCCCATGGTTGATGAGATAATCAACTAAGGTTGCTCTGATTTCACTCTCTGTCCAGCCTCTCACATTGTCAGCCCCATGGTTGATGAGATAATCAACTAAGGTTGCTCTGATTTCACTCTCTGTCCAGCCTCTCACATTGTCAGCCCCATGGTTGATGAGATAATCAACTAAGGTTGCTCTGATTTAATTTGAAAGTTGTTGTCTTCTTTGGCCATGAACTCCTCTACCAGCTCTACCCCTACCTCTCACTCTTCCTCCCCCTCTCATTCTCCCCCTCCATCTTCCTCTTCCCCTCTCTGCAACGGCTTCCATTGTTGTTGTAAAACAAAAGGTGCTCAACTGTGGTCTTCCTGATTGACGTGGTAACAATGAACCATTGAGATGTTTGGCCAGGTGGCACATGTATTGGCCAATTAGCTCATGTAGTGTCACTTTGAATGGCAGTGTTTTGAAATGGCCAACATGTGACTTCATGTCAGATTGTTGTGTGTTATGCAGAGAACCGTGTGCAGTGCATTTAGAAAGTGCCACGTGGAATTACAAAATGTGTGTAAAGCAGAAAATGTGTTTAGACTTTTGGAGACTTGAGAAGAAGGTTTGCTCTCTGTGTGTCAGGTTAAATAATGGTGCTGTTGCATGTCATTTTAGTGTGTTTAGCAATTGGAAAAAACTGTAAGATTACCAGGGCATGTGCACTGGGGCGCAAACGATCACATCCCATCACTACCACGGCCCAGTCCAGGAAGTTCAGCCATCAAGGGACACATGAGACATCCACATGATACACCATTGATTGTGTAGATAAAAGGCCATAGGTCTACGCACATCTACGCTGCGCCTCGCTTTATATATATATATATATACATGGGAACTTGGGAAAAGTGAATATATATATTAGCTAGAAAGGTGGGGCTCTGAATATGTGCGTCACATACATAAACAATGTTTTACCTAAAACAGTTGTATTAGGGTATTATTGTATTTCTGTGTCATAGTCTTATAGGCAACCTGTAGCATATGAATGGGTAGCATAAGATAACAGATACAATTTGGCTGCATAGACCTGCTGTTTGATATACCCGTTTCTGTAGGTGTGTGTGTGTGTGTGTGTGTGTGTGTGTGTGTGTGTGTGTGTGTGTGTGTGTGTGTGTGTGTGTGCTTGTGCGCGTGTGTGCACGTGCGCGAGTGAGTGTGCGTGTTGACCAGGGGTTCCATGCATAGACCAACCCCCAAATCCCCCCCAAAAATCTGAAGAGGCGAAATGGCTGGTCCTAAAAATCTGTTGTTCTGCCCCTGAACAAGGTAGTTAACCCACTGTTCCTAGGCCGTCATTGAAAATAAGAATTTGTTCTTAACTGACTTGCCTAGTAAAATAAAGGTAAAAATAGTTGAATTTGCGATTTCCAACTTGTTGTGTTATGGCTGATGAGCACTGATACATTTTATCTCTAATTTTTTCTCTTCATTATTTCTCTTCATATGACAAGGATTAAAAAGGTTTAGCCAGTAGATTGTTGACGTGATTCATGATGATGACTGCAAGCTTGCTAGCTAAGATCAGTCCAATCAAAGCTACTGTAGATATAACAAAATTTGACCATTTTATCTGTGGCCAATGATCTTGAGCCTTCTTGGATAGGCACTTCTAAATGTAACTCTATGGCCAACACAGTCTCACAATCAATTTGTGCATATATGTATATGCAAATTTTGTGCGTTTTTGTGCGTTTTTCTGGCTTAATTCGTGCGAAAAGACACAAATTGATTCGTGCGAAAAGACGCAAATTTAACCAGTAGGCTACACACAACCATATAGACGCGATAGTTTATGTTTAATTTTTGTTCTTAAACTCGATGTAGGATCAGGCAAAATCCCTTGAGTTGCGCACCTTATGCAGGTTTGGTCCTCGGTTGGTTGCCATGTGTCCATATCGAGTGGTGTGGTCATGATGTCTAGGTCCGCTTGGTGTGGAAAGGTGCAACCTGAGTTTGTTTCTAGTTTTGAGTTGGTTGTCCGACACGTGGAAACCGGAGGGGGAAGGAGGGTGTCAAATGCTCATAGGCGGATCCAGGTGAGGCCCCATGGTTGCTCACTTGTAGATTGACCCATTGGTTGGGTTAAAGAGTCGTCTGTCCATAGGGTGGGGGTTGGGGTTTGGTCCAGTTGGAGTACGGGTTAGGTATAGTTAGTAGAATGGTTAAGGTTAGGGTTAGGTATAGTTAGTAGAATGGTTAAGGTTAGGGTTAGGTATAGTTAGTAGAATGGTTAAGGTTAGGGTTAGGTATAGTTAGTAGAATGGTTAAGGTTAGGGTTGGGTATAGTATAGTATAGCAAATTGGATGTGAGGCTGGGCTGCTATGGCAGCACCAAAAGGGCTTTAATTTTCAAGCTCTACCCTTAGATTTGGCGCACTGTCCCCTTGAGCGACAGAACACTGAGCCAATCACGGTGCAACTAGAGAACATTACCAACCCCTACGCTCTGTGCTTTCCTCTGGCTGCCCCACCACCACAGAAAGCGCTGGGCTAGGCTGAAACACCTGCATTTTGGAGCTGCCATACTCAAGAAATCAAAAAAGAGACATTTTTGTATGCAGCTTTATTAACTCAATATAACTCTCTCTCTCTCTATATATATATATATATATACATGGGAACTTGGGAAAAACAAATATATATATTAGCTAGAAAGGTGGGGCTCTGCCCTGGATAACCGGTCGCCGCTGACATTTAGTAGTAGCCTGCTTTTCTACCAACCTTGCCAGCAGGCATGCCAGCTAAGATACTGTAGTTAGACTATCTATCTTGATTGGTCACCTGAAATGGCTTCTTGGTAGCTAGTTGTGAGGTTGTGGGGTTGAGAACCTAATTGGACTAAAGCCAACTTCATAAAATTACTACATGGTCAATGGTATTACAGACACATTTAAAAAAAATGAAGATCATGTTAGATTTGTTTTCAACCCACAAAATGCCCCATGGGTATGAAACCTCTGACTGTCATAAACCTACATCCTGCATGTGTTTGTTTTACCATAATCCACTCATCCTGTAGGCCTACCGGAAATGCTGTCACTCAATCAGTATGAGAAGAACCTCACTTCTAGTAAAACAAGGACAGGAGGGGTGAGACCACCTATCTCACTGTAAACACAGTTAGAACGCCTACTACTACTGATCAGGCGCCTGACGAACACAGCACAACGTTCTGCTTTACCTCCCCCTATGACACCCCAGTTTCGTTTTCTCTCTCTCTCTCTCTCTCTCTCTCTCTCTCTTCTCCTTTGATGCCAAGTCCCGCCCCTCGACCGGGGTGAGGAGCTTCGTGAGTGGCTGAGAGGACTGAGCGTTCCCTGCAACAGCTGCCTCTATCCACAACAGGAGTTGGCGGAACTGAGCCCAGTGGAGAACGACTTACAGCCGCTTTGTCACGCATTGCCTCAGCACCGTACCAGCAGGCCAAACGCAGATCACCTAGGACGACATATCTATACATTCATGACCAGACAAGGATTAAGTGGTTTAGAAGACAATTGCAAGGAAGAGATAGAACGGATTTTACACAGGTAGGAATAGGATCTGTGTGTGTTTGGACGCTTTGAATTGTAAACGGGCTCTGTGAAAGCAACGCTATAATAAATCACCTAGCCAGCCGGGGCACCTATGCAGTATGCGTGTTGGAGATCGACTATATTGCAGTCCTTTTGCGCAGCGCACCAGATCTACATGACTCCCGGAAGGGATTTTTTTGGTAAAATTTAGAAATGATATAGCAGTGTGCTACGTTGCACAGCAATGTATTTGATGTCAAACACCCACGCAGGTTTTCTGGATAAAACCTGCTGAAATGCGGGTTTTGCGCATAAACCTAATTTGTATGCGGAATATGTGCGTTATAACACCGTGTTATTCTAGTCGTTGACTAGGCTCAGACCTATAGGTGATTATATAGAGGATGAAGGCCTTTTCGTGATCGTTACAACCAGGGAATGCAGTGGCTGGGTCGAGTCTTTGTGCGGTTCGCCGCAGTCCCCCTTTCCTCGGTGCGTGTCTGTGGATCGCTTTAACTGAGACCATAGGCCTACGTGCAAACTTGCTCGAGCAGCGATTTGTAATTTGCACGTATACGGTAGACCCCCGTTTATCCGCCTCCGCTGATCAAAATACTCTTATCGAGAACGTTAAGGTTGGACACGGGTTGTTTCGCGCTGTAGGCTTATAGCCAACGCAGTGTAGATGCATCACGACGCTCGTCGTTGACTGAAAGTAATAATGTTTCTAAATTTGGGAGACCCCCCCCCAGTTTCTATTCTAGCTTCTATAAGGCTAAATGGTAAGCAGGATACTAGTTGAATCATTGTAACATTACCGAGGAAAATAAACGATTGGTTTCCAAGATTACGGTTATTGTTTATCACCCAGTGAAACGCAATGGTTATTGACTCTGAATGGGCTGACTAACACCTTTGTTATCTAATGACACATGCCCAGGACTTTCGAAACCTATGAGGCATACATTTAGGAGTGTTATTTCTCTCACTCTCTCTCTTATCATTTATTTCCGCCTCTTTCAGGACTGTTGGGTTATAGGAGAGCCCCAGGCAACCATGGATACAACTTTGCATAGCCTGCAGAAACCGACAGCCTCAACCGACAAGGTCCTGGACGGCGGAACGGGACTCGCTTTGGATATGAGTATGGGGGACCGGGAATTCACGGAACAATCGATTAGACTTACCGACAAAATCCCGTTAGTGAAGCCCTATTTAAAAAAAAAAAAAGGACCGAGGAAACTAGACTCAAAATGCCTCCGCGCGCTCCAGGACCCAATCCTGACCACATTACTGAGTACAGATGCACTTGTTACCGGAGACGGGGTGTTTGTTCCCCGGAACCCTCCGACAAGGACAGCGGGGAACCTGTGCACTGCGGCGGTGGTCAAACAGGCGCGGATTGGTGGGCCTGTGTGTCTGAAAGATTCGGGAGCTACCGGAGTAACGGCTATGATTACCGGCGACACTGACACAGAAATGGCGGACACCGCCGCCGAGTTGGAGGAGACAGAGAGGGGGGTAACCAAGATACCGGTAGATCTCCAGCGCGTGACAATAGACCCGAACGAACGCAGATTCCAGCTCAAACGTGTCCCCCGGGCGCGCGAGGTGGGGGCAGCAACCCCCACACCAGATACCCCTCTAGTATCCCCTCCAAGCCAGGGGGGCAACACGATGAGTGACCTCTTCGCCTCTAAAGCCTTGCAGGGGCCAGATTGTCTGACCATCAAAGACAGTACGAACACCCCCAGTCTTCAGGCCGACAAAGGCGAGATATTTCAGGATAAAAGCGAAGAGGCCTCCCTGGATCTAGTGTTTGATCTGCTAACCCAGCTCCAGTATCACACGCACCAAGCCGACGCAGTTTCCATCTGCGTGGATTTCCTGCAGGGGTTGTGTGTGTACGGGAGTGACTGCGCTTACCACCATACTGTGCTACCCTACCACTGGCAGATCCGCAGGACTGATACTGAAAGCTGGCAAAGCGTGGCGGATGATTCACAGGAACAGTTGGAGAGGCTTTACTGCAATCCGGACAATGAGCAAGTCAGGCTCAAATATCAGTAAGTGCTTTTCTTTTGTTGTTCTGTTCTACGTTCTGTGTAAAAGTAGCCTAACAGAGCTGAGATTGTATTTACAGTTTTAAGATAGGAGTGCTTTGATATGAGAAAACAATGTTGTTCGCTATAGACAAGGAGAGACTCTCTAGGAGCTTAGACACAATAATTGAATAACCTAATAGCCAACTGTTTGGACAGACAAACTGTCTTCATCAGGCTATAATGACAAACACTGTGGGTCACTAGTTTATATAGCTTCATAGGACATACACAAGTGTCTGTAATCATGGCCTGGGTGTTGCCTGATGTCATTGGTTTATTCTATTATATTATATAAGAACATACAAAAACATGAATGGGTAGCGTATGATAATAGATACAATTTGTCTGCATAGCCTGCTGTTTGATATATCTGTTTCTGTAGGTGCGTGTGCTCGTGTGTGTGTGTGTGCGCGCGTGTGTGTGTATGGTCATATTTAACTGACTGAGTCGTTTTGGTTCTCTGACTTCCGGTATCTCAGTTCTTCTTCGAGTATCATTTGTTATGGCACTTTTCATTCCTGCAATAGAGTGAGTCTGCGTTTTCTGCTCCCAAACCTAGCTTCCTCATTGGTTGAAACAGCTCAAACCAGGAAGTGCTGTTAGAGCTAGGAACTTGCATGACCTACTGCTGCCTGGTGCCGTCACTGACATACAGGCACTAGCTCTCTCTCTCTCTCTGTCTCTCTGTCTCTCTCTCTGTCTCTCTCTGTCTCTCTCTCTCTCTCTGTCTCTCTCTCTCTCTCTCTCTCTCTCTCGCTGTCTCTCTCTCTCTGTCTCTCTCTCTCTCTCTCTCTCTCTGTCTCTCTGTCTCTCTCTCTGTCTCTCTCTCTCTCTCTCTCTCTCTCTCTCTCTCTCTCTCACACACACAAGCACTTGGCAAGCGATAGCAGACAGGCACACAAAGCGTGCTGTGGTTCAAGCTATACACTGCACATTCACACAGTGACACAGTTAGCTATTTCACCACATGCACGCATGTGTGTGACCTGCGTGTGCGTGTTGTTGATTTTTAAGTTTTAAACTGAAACTGCATGCATACCTTCCCACCCACAGGATACGCCCCTGTCTGTGAGAACCCAAATGCAGCCAAATATGCAAAGCATATTCTGTGGGTGGGATATTAGGCCTAGCGATATTAGGCTTTCCTGGTAGTAACTTAGTATAGTAGTGACAGATTCCCAAACATGATTATTTTTACTTAATTTTTTATTTTTTTTTACCTTTATTTAACTAGGCAAGTCAGTTAAGAACAAATTCTTATTCACAATGACGGCCTACACCAGGCCAAATCCGGACGATACTGGGCCAATTGTGCGCCGCCCTATGGGACTCCCAATCACGGCCGGTTGTGATACAGCCTGGATTCGAACCAGGTACTGCAGTGTCGCCTCTTGCACTGAGATGCGGTGTCTTAGACCACTGCGCCACTCGGGAGCCCCCCATTCCAAAATAACCTCGTAACTACCAGTGTAATAACCTGTATAGTTACTGTAACTACCAGTGTAATAACCTGTATAGTTACTGTAACTACCAGTGTAATAACCTGTAGAGTTACTGTAACTACCAGTGTAATAACCTGTATAGTTACTGTAACTACCAGTGTAATAACCTGTATAGTTACTGTAACTACCAGTGTAATAACCTGTATAGTTACTGTAACTACCAGTGTAATAACCTGTATAGTTACTGTAACTACCAGTGTAATAACCTGTATAGTTACTGTAACTACCAGTGTAATAACCTGTATAGTTACTGTAACTACCAGTGTAATAACCTGTATAGTTACTGTAACTACCAGTGTAATAACCTGTATAGTTACTGTAACTACCAGTGTAATAACCTGTATAGTTACTGTAACTACCAGTGTAATAACCTGTATAGTTACTGTAACTACCAGTGTAATAACCTAGTTACTGTAATAGTTACTGTAACTGTAACCAGTGTAATAACCTGTATAGTTACTGTAACTACCAGTGTAATAACCTGTATAGTTACTGTAACTACCAGTGTAATAACCTGTATAGTTACTGTAACTACCAGTGTAATAACCTGTATAGTTACTGTAACTACCAGTGTAATAACCTGTATAGTTACTGTAACTACCAGTGTAATAACCTGTATAGTTACTGTAACTACCAGTGTAATAACCTGTATAGTGTAACTACCAGTGTAATAACCTGTATAGTTACTGTAACTACCAGTGTAATAACCTGTATAGTTACTGTAACTACCAGTGTAATAACCTGTATAGTTACTGTAACTACCAGTGTAATAACCTGTATAGTTACTGTAACTACCAGTGTAATAACCTGTATAGTTACTGTAACTACCAGTGTAATAACCTGTATAGTTACTGTAACTACCAGTGTAATAACCTGTATAGTTACTGTAACTACCAGTGTAATAACCTGTATAGTTACTGTAACTACCAGTGTAATAACCTGTATAGTTACTGTAACTACCAGTGTAATAACCTGTATAGTTACTAGTAACTACCAGTGTAATAACCTGTATAGTTACTGTAACTACCAGTGTAATAACCTGTATAGTTACTGTAACTACCAGTGTAATAACCTGTATAGTTACTGTAACTACCAGTGTAATAATAGTTACTATAGTTACTGTATAGTTACTGTAACTACCAGTGTAATAACCTGTATAGTTACTGTAACTACCAGTGTAATAACCTGTATAGTTACTGTAACTACCAGTGTAATAACCTGTATAGTTACTGTAACTACCAGTGTAATAACCTGTATAGTTACTGTAACTACCAGTGTAATAACCTGTATAGTTACTGTAACTACCAGTGTAATAACCTGTATAGTTACTGTAACTACCAGTGTAATAACCTGTATAGTTACTGTAACTACCAGTGTAATAACCTGTATAGTTACTGTAACTACCAGTGTAATAACCTGTATAGTTACTGTAACTACCAGTGTAATAACCTGTATAGTTACTGTAACTACCAGTGTAATAACCTGTATAGTTACTGTAACTACCAGTGTAATAACCTGTATAGTTACTGTAACTACCAGTGTAATAACCTGTATAGTTACTGTAACTACCAGTGTAATAACCTGTATAGTTACTGTAACTACCAGTGTAATAACCTGTATAGTTACTGTAACTACCAGTGTAATAACCTGTATAGTTACTGTAACTACCAGTGTAATAACCTGTATAGTTACTGTAACTACCAGTGTAATAACCTGTATAGTTACTGTAACTACCAGTGTAATAACCTGTATAGTTACTGTAACTACCAGTGTAATAACCTGTATAGTTACTGTAACTACCAGTGTAATAACCTGTATAGTTACTGTAACTACCAGTGTAATAACCTGTATAGTTACTGTAACTACCAGTGTAATAACCTGTATAGTTACTGTAACTACCAGTGTAATAACCTGTATAGTTACTGTAACTACCAGTGTAATAACCTGTATAGTTACTGTAACTACCAGTGTAATAACCTGTATAGTTACTGTAACTACCAGTGTAATAACCTGTATAGTTACTGTAACTACCAGTGTAATAACCTGTATAGTTACTGTAACTACCAGTGTAATAACCTGTATAGTTACTGTAACTACCAGTGTAATAACCTGTATAGTTACTGTAACTACCAGTGTAATAACCTGTATAGTTACTGTAACTACCAGTGTAATAACCTGTATAGTTACTGTAACTACCAGTGTAATAACCTGTATAGTTACTGTAACTACCAGTGTAATAACCTGTATAGTTACTGTAACTACCAGTGTAATAACCTGTATAGTTACTGTAACTACCAGTGTAATAACCTGTATAGTTACTGTAACTACCAGTGTAATAACCTGTATAGTTACTGTAACTACCAGTGTAATAACCTGTATAGTTACTGTAACTACCAGTGTAATAACCTGTATAGTTACTGTAACTACCAGTGTAATAACCTGTATAGTTACTGTAACTACCAGTGTAATAACCTGTATAGTTACTGTAACTACCAGTGTAATAACCTGTATAGTTACTGTAACTACCAGTGTAATAACCTGTATAGTTACTGTAACTACCAGTGTAATAACCTGTATAGTTACTGTAACTACCAGTGTAATAACCTGTATAGTTACTGTAACTACCAGTGTAATAACCTGTATAGTTACTGTAACTACCAGTGTAATAACCTGTATAGTTACTGTAACTACCAGTGTAATAACCTGTATAGTTACTGTAACTACCAGTGTAATAACCTGTATAGTTACTGTAACTACCAGTGTAATAACCTGTATAGTTACTGTAACTACCAGTGTAATAACCTGTATAGTTACTGTAACTACCAGTGTAATAACCTGTATAGTTACTGTAACTACCAGTGTAATAACCTGTATAGTTACTGTAACTACCAGTGTAATAACCTGTATAGTTACTGTAACTACCAGTGTAATAACCTGTATAGTTACTGTAACTACCAGTGTAATAACCTGTATAGTTACTGTAACTACCAGTGTAATAACCTGTATAGTTACTGTAACTACCAGTGTAATAACCTGTATAGTTACTGTAACTACCAGTGTAATAACCTGTATAGTTACTGTAACTACCAGTGTAATAACCTGTATAGTTACTGTAACTACCAGTTACTGTAACTACCAGTGTAATAACCTGTATAGTTACTGTAACTACCAGTGTAATAACCTGTATAGTTACTGTAACTACCAGTGTAATAACCTGTATAGTTACTGTAACTACCAGTGTAATAACCTGTATAGTTACTGTAACTACCAGTGTAATAACCTGTATAGTTACTGTAACTACCAGTGTAATAACCTGTATAGTTACTGTAACTACCAGTGTAATAACCTGTATAGTTACTGTAACTACCAGTGTAATAACCTGTATAGTTACTGTAACTACCAGTGTAATAACCTGTATAGTTACTGTAACTACCAGTGTAATAACCTGTATAGTTACTGTAACTACCAGTGTAATAACCTGTATAGTTACTGTAACTACCAGTGTAATAACCTGTATAGTTACTGTAACTACCAGTGTAATAACCTGTATAGTTACTGTAACTACCAGTGTAATAACCTGTATAGTTACTGTAACTACCAGTGTAATAACCTGTATAGTTACTGTAACTACCAGTGTAATAACCTGTATAGTTACTGTAACTACCAGTGTAATAACCTGTATAGTTACTGTAACTACCAGTGTAATAACCTGTATAGTTACTGTAACTACCAGTGTAATAACCTGTATAGTTACTGTAACTACCAGTGTAATAACCTGTATAGTTACTGTAACTACCAGTGTAATAACCTGTATAGTTACTGTAACTACCAGTGTAATAACCTGTATAGTTACTGTAACTACCAGTGTAATAACCTGTATAGTTACTGTAACTACCAGTGTAATAACCTGTATAGTTACTGTAACTACCAGTGTAATAACCTGTATAGTTACTGTAACTACCAGTGTAATAACCTGTATAGTTACTGTAACTACCAGTGTAATAACCTGTATAGTTACTGTAACTACCAGTGTAATAACCTGTATAGTTACTGTAACTACCAGTGTAATAACCTGTATAGTTACAGTGTAACTACCAGTGTAATAACCTGTATAGTTACTGTAACTACCAGTGTAATAACCTGTATAGTTACTGTAACTACCAGTGTAATAACCTGTATAGTTACTGTAACTACCAGTGTAATAACCTGTATAGTTACTGTAACTACCAGTGTAATAACCTGTATAGTTACTGTAACTACTCAGACTATTAAATACATTTGTAAGAAAACTCTTCTTACAGTCTCTGAGAAAACCGAAGTAGCCATGGTAACTATCGGTGTTAGGACAGACCGTGGGACTTTTATTTAAGTTTAAAATGTTTTTCCCAGTTAGTTTACACCTCTCTTTTAAAGGGTATTTCTTTTCTTCTTTATGGTTTTCTTTTGGGAAGTGTTAGACCATCAAATTCTCCGGGAGAATTTCAAACAACGGCCCCCCAACACACTCCCGACATGCTCTGAATTTGAATTCACATATAAGCAAGTAAAGCCAGATGTACATTTAGCTATACTGTAACTGCCCCCACCACGGATATATTGTGTTGCCATAGTAACTGAATACAGTTGATAACAGCTGTTATACGAAGAGCAGGACAAAACAAGCCTGGCCGTCGACATGGCAACAGACTTATTTGGCAGCCGTTGCTGTGTGTGTGTGTGTGTGCGCGTGTGTGTGTGTGTGTGAGGGGTGGGGAGGTCCATCATGCTGGTATGA
>NC_088409.1:93707593-93735093 GCF_034236695.1 Oncorhynchus nerka
CCCTCTCTATATCTCTCTCTATCTGTCTCTGTCTCTCTCTGTCTCTGTCTCTCTGTCACCCTCTCTATATCTCTCTCTATCTGTCTCTGTCTCTCTCTGTCTCTCTGTCACCCTCTCTATATCTCTCTCTATCTGTCTCTGTCTCTCTCTGTCTCTCTGTCACCCTCTCTATATCTCTCTCTATCTGTCTCTGTCTCTCTCTGTCTCTCTGTCACCCTCTCTATCTCTCTCAGTCTCTCTGTCTCTGTCTCTCTGTCACCCTCTCTATCTCTCTCAGTCTCTCTGTCTCTGTCTCTCTGTCACCCTCTCTATATCTCTCTCTATCTGTCTCTGTCTCTCTCTGTCTCTGTCTCTCTGTCACCCTCTCGATATCTCTCTCTATCTGTCTCTGTCTCTCTCTGTCTCTGTCTCTCTGTCACCCTCTCTATATCTCTCTCTATCTGTCTCTGTCTCTCTCTGTCTCTGTCTCTCTGTGACCCTCTCTATATCTCTCTCTATCTGTCTCTGTCTCTCTCTGTCTCTCTCTGGTGATCTGTCTTTATTATGATCATTACATAAGGCTTGTGTTGACAGCACATTCACAGAACTCCAATGACAGTTGACAACAGCGTGTGGTATCTGGTGGTTTTGTGTCAAGTGATACTGACCGTGTTCTCTTGTCTCCTAGGGGTCGTGTGTTTTCCTTAGACTTCAGTGATACTGACCGTGTTCTCTTGTCTCCTAGGGGTCGTGTGTTTTCCTTAGACTTCAATGCAATGCGTGTTTGTGACCTGGAGTTCGACCACGTCAGACGGTTGACCACTCCCTCCAGCCCTGCCGCCCCGCCCCCAAACACAAACCCCGCCCCTAACTGCCACACAGTGTGGAAATACTACTGCAGAGACAACTTCGGCTGGAGAGAATATTCTGAGGTGAGTGACTCTGTGTCTGTGTTTGAGTTAGAGGCTATTAAAGGAGACACATTAACCCCCAAGACACATTAACCCCCAAGTCACATTAACCCCCAAGTCACATTAACCCCCAAGTCACATTAACCTCCAAGTCACATTAACACCCAAGTCACACCAGACACCAGATCAGTTGTCACTGATCACTGTCAAGAGATCAATACATCAATACCTACATCAATGAAGGTTCACACACACACACACACACACACACACACACACACACACACACACACACACACACACACACATTACAGGGTCTAGTTCCGTGTGTGTGTGTGTGTGTGTGTGATCAAAGCAGGGGTTGGAACCAAAATTATTTTCCAATCGTTTAGTTCTGAACAGAACTGCTATTTTTTCTTGTTCTGTTCCATTGATCCGAACCAGCAAATTACAGTTCTCTGAACCGGTCCGAACCAGCAAATTACAGTTCTCTGAACCGGTCCGAACCAGCAAATTAAAGTACTCTGAACCGGTCCGAACCAGCAAATTACAGTTCTCTGAACTGGTCCCACCAGCAAATTACAGTTCTCTGAACCGGTCCGAACCAGCAAATTAAAGTACTCTGAACCGGTCCGAACCAGCAAATTACAGTTCTCTGAACCGGTCCGAACCAGCAAATTAAAGTACTCTGAACCGGTCCGAACCAGCAAATTACAGTTCTCTGAACCGGTCCGAACCAGCAAATTAAAGTGTCTCTTTATATCATTCCTTTATATTCCTTTTTAAACTTGTAAAACCAACAGCTTTTTAGGTGTAGCTCATTAAATGACTTCACCAATCAGTGTGGATAGAGCAGTTTGTTACAGAGCACATGGACAGACTAGTGTATAGGTTGGGAGATGCCACAGCGAGAGAGGCCTTGGCTTGAAGCGTTGGGTATCTTATTATGATGAACGGCATTATGTGAATTAAACCTAGGATTAAAAAACAACGCGCCTGTAAAACCCTCTGAACTTCTTCCAGTGTCTACAAGCTGAACGTCTTTTCTCAGTTTGCTTGTGTCGACTACCTGGCCCCCTCCCCCACTCAGAAGTACTGACGTTACGAGCATGATTCAGAAGATGGGGAGAGATTTCTAATGAGAAAAATAATGAATTTCGCTGTTTCAGGTCGAGTTAATTGATATTTTATAGTTATTCAATTTCACTTTTGATTTAATTAACTACGAAAGGTAAGCCTTGTTTTCAGTCATTCTTTTCAGGTTTTCTGTTCTGTTTCCTGAACCAGTGCCAACTCCTGGTTCTGTTCTGTTTCATGAACCAGTTCCAACTCCTGGTTCAGTGTTCTCTCTCTCAGTGTGTGTGTGTGTGTGTGTGTGTGTGTGTGTGTGTGTGTGTGTGTGTGTGTTAATTTGTGTTTTCCTGTGTAATTTCCTGTGCTTACAATTCATTTTTATATGTTTTCTTAGAATAAAACCTGTTAAAGGCAGATTCAAGTGTTAGTTTCACAATGTTAGGTGGAACAACTTTGAATCACATGATTCAAAAGCTTGGGGCTGCAGGGTTGTGGTGGTTAGAGCGTTGGACTAGTAACCGGAAGGTTGCAAGTTCAATCTCCGAGCTGACAGGCAGTTAACCCACTGTTCCTAGGCCATCATTGAAAATAAGAATTTGTTCTTAACTGACTTGACTAGTTAAATAAAGATAAAATAAATAAAATAAAATAAATAAATCGCCACCTATAAATAATATATCTAACTAAATCTCTCATCCCCCTTCCCCCTCCCTCCTTCCCCTCCCTCCTTCCCCTCCTTCCCCCTCCTTCCTTCCCCCTCCCTCCTTCCCCCTCCCTCCTCCTTCCCCTCCCTCCTTCCCCCTCCCTCCTTCCCCCTCCCTCCTTCCCCCCCTCCCTCCTTCCCTCTCCCTCCTTCCCCCTCCCTCCTTCCCCCTCCCTCCTTCCTTCCCCCTCCCTCCTTCCCCCTCCCTCCTTCCCCCTCCCTCCTTCCCCCTCCTTCCCTCTCCCTCCTTCCCCCTCCCTCCTTCCCCCTTCCTTCCCCCTCCCTCCTTCCCTCTCCTTCCCTCTCCCTCCTTCCCTCTCCCTCCACCCTCTCCCTCCTTCCCTCTCCCTCCTTCCCTCTCCCTCCACCCTCTCCCTCCTTCCCCCTCCTTCCCTCTCCCTCCTTCCCTCTCCCTCCTTCCCCCTCCTTCCCTCTCCCTCCTTCCCTCTCCCTCCTTCCCCCTCCCTCCTTCCCTCTCCCTCCTTCCCTCTCCCTCCTTCCCCCTCCTTCCCTCTCCCTCCTTCCCTCTCCCTCCACCCTTTCTCCCTCCAGCCGGTGGTGCGTCTGATAGAGGAGGCTGGTGGTCGTGGTCTGAAGGAGGTCCGGTTCATCACCTTACAGAACCACTACATCCTCAACATCAGAGAGGGCTTCCAGCAGAACGCCGTGTTCGGCTTCAGACGCCAGATCAAGAAACGACCCCTCTTCCTCTCCTCCGTGGTCCTCACGCCACACCTACAGTGAGTACTGGAGTACAACTACACTGAGTGTATGAAACATTCAGGACACTTGCTCTTTCCATGACACAGACTATCCAGGTGAAACTATGATCCCTTATTGATGTCACTTGTTAAATCCTCTTCAATCAGTGTAGATGAAGAGGAGGAGACGGGTGGTTAAAGAAGGATTTTTAAGCCTTGAGACAATTGAGACATGGATTGTGTATTTGTGCCACTCAGAGGGTGAATGGGGCAAGACAACATATTTAAGCGTCTTTGAACGGGGTAGCTAACAACCATAGCACACTGGAGACTGCTGCTACCATAACAACATAGTACACTGGAGACTGCTGCTACCATAACAACCATAGTACACTGGAGACTGCTGCTACCATAACAACCATAGTACACTAGAGACTACTGCTACCATAGTACACTGGAGACTGCTGCTACCATAACAACCATAGTACACTAGAGACTGCTGCTACCATAGTACACTGGAGACTGCTGCTACCATAACAACCATAGTACACTAGAGACTGCTGCTACCATAGTACACTGGAGACTGCTGCTACCATAACAACCATAGTACACTAGAGACTGCTGCTACCATAGTACACTGGAGACTGCTGCTACCATAACAACCATAGCACACTGGAGACTGCTGCTACTATAACAACCATAGCACACTGGAGACTGCTGCTACCATAACAACCATAGCACACAAGAGACTGCTGCTACCATAACAACCATAGTACACTAGAGACTGCTGCTACCATAACAACCATAGTACACTGGAGACTGCTGCTACCATAACAACATAGTACACTGGAGACTGCTGCTACCATAACAACCATAGCACACTGGAGACTGCTGCTACCATAACAACATAGTACACTGGAGACTGCTGCTACCATAACAACCATAGTACACTGGAGACTGCTGCTACCATAACAACCATAGTACACTAGAGACTACTGCTACCATAGTACACTGGAGACTGCTGCTACCATAACAACCATAGTACACTAGAGACTGCTGCTACCATAGTACACTGGAGACTGCTGCTACCATAACAACCATAGTACACTAGAGACTGCTGCTACCATAGTACACTGGAGACTGCTGCTACCATAACAACCATAGTACACTAGAGACTGCTGCTACCATAGTACACTGGAGACTGCTGCTACCATAACAACCATAGCACACTGGAGACTGCTGCTACCATAACAACCATAGCACACTGGAGACTGCTGCTACCATAACAACCATAGCACACAAGAGACTGCTGCTACCATAACAACCATAGTACACTAGAGACTGCTGCTACCATAACAACCATAGTACACTGGAGACTGCTGCTACCATAACAACATAGTACACTGGAGACTGCTGCTACCATAACAACCATAGCACACTGGAGACTGCTGCTACCATAACAACATAGTACACTGGAGACTGCTGCTACCATAACAACCATAGTACACTGGAGACTGCTGCTACCATAACAACCATAGTACACTAGAGACTGCTGCTACCATAGTACACTGGAGACTGCTGCTACCATAACAACCATAGTACACTAGAGACTGCTGCTACCATAGTACACTGGAGACTGCTGCTACCATAACAACCATAGTACACTAGAGACTGCTGCTACCATAGTACACTGGAGACTGCTGCTACCATAACAACCATAGTACACTAGAGACTGCTGCTACCATAGTACACCGGAGACTGCTGCTACCATAACAACCATAGCACACTGGAGACTGCTGCTACCATAACAACCATAGCACACTGGAGACTGCTGCTACCATAACAACCATAGCACACAAGAGACTGCTGCTACCATAACAACCATAGTACACTAGAGACTGCTGCTACCATAACAACCATAGTACACTGGAGACTGCTGCTACCATAACAACCATAGTACACTGGAGACTGCTGCTACCATAACAACCATAGCACACTGGAGACTGCTGCTACCATAACAACATAGTACACTGGAGACTGCTGCTACCATAACAACATAGTACACTGGAGACTGCTGCTACCATAACAACCATAGCACACTGGAGACTGCTGCTACCATAACAACATAGTACACTGGAGACTGCTGCTACCATAACAACCATAGTACACTGGAGACTGCTGCTACCATAACAACCATAGTACACTAGAGACTACTGCTACCATATACTGCTGCTACCATAACAACCATAGTACACTGGAGACTGCTGCTACCATAACAACCATAGTACACTAGAGACTGCTGCTACCATAGTACACTGGAGACTGCTGCTACCATAACAACCATAGTACACTAGAGACTGCTGCTACCATAGTACACTGGAGACTGCTGCTACCATAACAACCATAGTACACTAGAGACTGCTGCTACCATAACAACCATAGACACTGCTACCATAACAACCATAGCACACTGGAGACTGCTGCTACCATAACAACCATAGCACACTGGAGACTGCTGCTACCATAACAACCATAGCACACAAGAGACTGCTGCTACCATAACAACCATAGTACACTAGAGACTGCTGCTACCATAACAACCATAGTACACTGGAGACTGCTGCTACCATAACAACATAGTACACTGGAGACTGCTGCTACCATAACAACCATAGCACACTGGAGACTGCTGCTACCATAACAACCATAGTACACTGGAGACTGCTGCTACCATAACAACCATAGTACACTGGAGACTGCTGCTACCATAACAACCATAGCACACTGGAGACTGCTGCTACCATAACAACCATAGTACACTGGAGACTGCTGCTACCATAACAACCATAGTACACTAGAGACTGACTGCATAGTACACTGGAGACTGCTGCTACCATAACAACCATAGTACACTGGAGACTGCTACCATAACAACCATAGTACACTGGAGACTGCTGCTACCATAACAACCATAGTACACTAGAGACTGCTGCTACCATAACAAGTACACTGGAGACTGCTGCTACCATAACAACCATAGCACACTGGAGACTGCTGCTACCATAACAACCATAGCACACTGGAGACTGCTGCTACCATAACAACCATAGCACACAAGAGACTGCTGCTACCATAACAACCATAGTACACTGGAGACTGCTGCTACCATAACAACCATAGTACACTGGAGACTGCTGCTACCATAACAACATAGTACACTGGAGACTGCTGCTACCATAACAACCATAGCACACTGGAGACTGCTGCTACCATAACAACATAGTACACTGGAGACTGCTGCTACCATAACAACCATAGTACACTGGAGACTGCTGCTACCATAACAACCATAGTACACTAGAGACTACTGCTACCATAGTACACTGGAGACTGCTGCTACCATAACAACCATAGTACACTAGAGACTGCTGCTACCATAGTACACTGGAGACTGCTGCTACCATAACAACCATAGTACACTAGAGACTGCTGCTACCATAGTACACTGGAGACTTCTGCTACCATAACAACCATAGTACACTAGAGACTGCTGCTACCATAGTACACTGGAGACTGCTGCTACCATAACAACCATAGCACACTGGAGACTGCTGCTACCATAACAACCATAGCACACTGGAGACTGCTGCTACCATAACAACCATAGCACACAAGAGACTGCTGCTACCATAACAACCATAGTACACTAGAGACTGCTGCTACCATAACAACCATAGTACACTGGAGACTGCTGCTACCATAACAACATAGTACACTGGAGACTGCTGCTACCATAACAACCATAGCACACTGGAGACTGCTGCTACCATAACAACCATAGCACACTGGAGACTGCTGCTACCATAACAACCATAGCACACTGGAGACTGCTGCTACCATAACAACCATAGCGCACTGGAGACTGCTGCTACTATAACAACCATAGCACACTGGAGACTGCTGCTACCATAACAACCATAGTACACTGGAGACTGCTGCTACCATAACAACCATAGTACACTGGAGACTTCTGCTACCATAACAACCATAGTACACTGGAGACTACTGCTACCATAACAACCATAGCACACTGGAGACTGCTGCTACCATAACAACCATAGCACACTGGAGACTGCTGCTACCATAACAACCATAGTACACTGGAGACTGCTGCTACCATAACAACCATAGCACACTGGAGACTGCTGCTACCATAACAACCATAGTACACTGGAGACTGCTGCTACCATAACAACCATAGCACACTGGAGACTGCTGCTACCATAACAACCATAGCACACGGGAGACTGCTGCTACCATAACAACCATAGTACACTGGAGACTGCTGCTACCATAACAACCATAGCACACTGGAGACTGCTGCTACCATAACAACCATAGCACACTGGAGACTGCTGCTACCATAACAACCATAGCACACTGGAGACTGCTGCTACCATAACAACCATAGCGCACTGGAGACTGCTGCTACTATAACAACCATAGCACACTGGAGACTGCTGCTACCATAACAACCATAGTACACTGGAGACTGCTGCTACCATAACAACCATAGTACACTGGAGACTGCTGCTACCATAACAACCATAGTACACTGGAGACTGCTGCTACCATAACAACTATAGTACACTGGAGACTGCTGCTACCATAACAACCATAATACACTGGAGACTGATGCTACCATAACAACATAGTACACTGGAGACTGCTGCTACCATAAAAACCATAGTACACTGGAGACTGCTACTACCATAACAACCATAGCACACTGGAGACTGCTGCTACCATAGTACACTGGAGACTGCTGCTACCATAACAACATACTACACTGGAGACTGCTGCTAGCATAACAACCATAGTACACTGGAGACTGCTGCTACCATAACAACCATAGTACACTGGAGACTGCTGCTACCATAACAACCATAGCACACTGGAGACTGCTGCTACCATAACAACATAGTACACTGGAGACTGCTGCTACCATAACAACCATAGCACGCTGGAGACTGCTGCTACCATAACAACCATAGCACACTGGAGACTGCTGCTACCATAATAACCATAGTACACTGGAGACTTCTGCTACCATAACAACCATAGCACACTGGAGACTGCTGCTACCATAACAACCATAGTACACTGGAGACTGCTGCTACCATAACAACCATAGCACACTGGAGACTGCTGCTACCATAACAACCATAGTACACTGGAGACTGCTGCTACCATAACAACCATAGCACACTGGAGACTGCTGCTACCATAACAACATAGTACACTGGAGACTGCTGCTACCATAACAACCATAGCACACTGGAGACTGCTGCTACCATAACAACATAGTACACTGGAGACTGCTGCTACCATAACAACCATAGTACACTGGAGACTGCTGCTACCATAACAACCATAGCACGCTGGAGACTTCTGCTACCATAACAACCATAGCACACTGGAGACTGCTGCTACCATAATAACCATAGTACACTGGAGACTTCTGCTACCATAACAACCATAGCACACTGGAGACTGCTGCTACCATAACAACCATAGTACACTGGAGACTGCTGCTACCATAACAACCATAGCACACTGGAGACTGCTGCTACCATAACAACCATAGTACACTGGAGACTGCTGCTACCATAACAACCATAGCACACTGGAGACTGCTGCTACCATAACAACATAGTACACTGGAGACTGCTGCTACCATAACAACCATAGCACACTGGAGACTGCTGCTACCATAACAACATAGTACACTGGAGACTGCTGCTACCATAACAACCATAGTACACTGGAGACTGCTGCTACCATAACAACCATAGTACACTGGAGACTGCTGCTACCATAACAACCATAGCACACTGGAGACTGCTGCTACCATAACAACCATAGCACACTGGAGACTGCTGCTACCATAACAACCATAGTACACTGGAGACTGCTGCTACCATAACAACCATAGCACACTGGAGACTGCTGCTACCATAACAACCATAGTACACTGGAGACTGCTGCTACCATAACAACCATAGTACACTGGAGACTTCTGCTACCATAACAACCATAGTACACTGGAGACTACTGCTACCATAACAACCATAGCACACTGGAGACTGCTGCTACCATAACAACCATAGCACACTGGAGACTGCTGCTACCATAACAACCATAGTACACTGGAGACTGCTGCTACCATAACAACCATAGCACACTGGAGACTGCTGCTACCATAACAACCATAGTACACTGGAGACTGCTGCTACCATAACAACCATAGCACACTGGAGACTGCTGCTACCATAACAACCATAGCACACGGAGACTGCTGCTACCATAACAACCATAGTACACTGGAGACTGCTGCTACCATAACAACCATAGCACACTGGAGACTGCTGCTACCATAACAACCATAGCACACTGGAGACTGCTGCTACCATAACAACCATAGCACACTGGAGACTGCTGCTACCATAACAACCATAGCGCACTGGAGACTGCTGCTACTATAACAACCATAGCACACTGGAGACTGCTGCTACCATAACAACCATAGTACACTGGAGACTGCTGCTACCATAACAACCATAGTACACTGGAGACTGCTGCTACCATAACAACCATAGTACACTGGAGACTGCTGCTACCATAACAACTATAGTACACTGGAGACTGCTGCTACCATAACAACCATAGTACACTGGAGACTGATGCTACCATAACAACATAGTACACTGGAGACTGCTGCTACCATAAAAACCATAGTACACTGGAGACTGCTACTACCATAACAACCATAGCACACTGGAGACTGCTGCTACCATAGTACACTGGAGACTGCTGCTACCATAACAACATACTACACTGGAGACTGCTGCTACCATAACAACCATAGTACACTGGAGACTGCTGCTACCATAACAACCATAGTACACTGGAGACTGCTGCTACCATAACAACCATAGCACACTGGAGACTGCTGCTACCATAACAACATAGTACACTGGAGACTGCTGCTACCATAACAACCATAGCACGCTGGAGACTGCTGCTACCATAACAACCATAGCACACTGGAGACTCCTGCTACCATAATAACCATAGTACACTGGAGACTTCTGCTACCATAACAACCATAGCACACTGGAGACTGCTGCTACCATAACAACCATAGTACACTGGAGACTGCTGCTACCATAACAACCATAGCACACTGGAGACTGCTGCTACCATAACAACCATAGTACACTGGAGACTGCTGCTACCATAACAACCATAGCACACTGGAGACTGCTGCTACCATAACAACATAGTACACTGGAGACTGCTGCTACCATAACAACCATAGCACACTGGAGACTGCTGCTACCATAACAACATAGTACACTGGAGACTGCTGCTACCATAACAACCATAGTACACTGGAGACTGCTGCTACCATAACAACCATAGCACACTGGAGACTGCTACCATAACAACCATAGCACACTGGAGACTGCTGCTACCATAATAACCATAGTACACTGGAGACTTCTGCTACCATAACAACCATAGCACACTGGAGACTGCTGCTACCATAACAACCATAGTACACTGGAGACTGCTGCTACCATAACAACCATAGCACACTGGAGACTGCTGCTACCATAACAACCATAGTACACTGGAGACTGCTGCTACCATAACAACCATAGCACACTGGAGACTGCTGCTACCATAACAACATAGTACACTGGAGACTGCTGCTACCATAACAACCATAGCACACTGGAGACTGCTGCTACCATAACAACATAGTACACTGGAGACTGCTGCTACCATAACAACCATAGTACACTGGAGACTGCTGCTACCATAACAACCATAGTACACTGGAGACTGCTGCTACCATAACAACCATAGTACACTGGAGACTGCTGCTACCATAACAACATAGTACACTGGAGACTGCTGCTACCATAACAACCATGGTGCACTGGAGACTGCTGCTACCATAACAACCATAGTACACTGGATACTGCTGCTACCATAACAACCATAGTACACTGGAGACTGCTGCTACCATAACAACCATAGCACACTGGAGACTGCTACTACCATAGTACACTGGAGACTGCTTCTACCATAACAACATACTACACTGGAGACTGCTGCTACCATTTCAACCATAGTACACTGGAGACTGCTGCTACCATAACAACATAGTACACTGGAGACTGCTGCTACCATAACAACCATAGTACACTGGAGACTGCTGCTACCATAACAACATAGTACACTGGAGACTGCTGCTACCATAACAACCATAGCACACTGGAGACTGCTGCTACCATAACAACCATAGCACACTGGAGACTTCTGCTACCATAACAACCATATCACACTGGAGACTGCTGCTACCATAACAACCATAGTACACTGGAGACTTCTGCTACCAAAACAACATAGTACACTGGAGACTGCTGCTACCATAACAACCATAGTACACTGGAGACTGCTGCTACCATAACAACCATAGCACACTGGAGACTGCTGCTACCATAACAACCATAGTACACTGGAGACTGCTGCTACCATAACAACCATAGCACACTGGAGACTGCTGCTACCATAACAACCATAGCACACTGGAGACTGCTGCTACCATAACAACCATAGCACACTGGAGACTGCTGCTACCATAACAACATAGTACACTGGAGACTGCTGCTACCATAACAACCATAGTACACTGGAGACTGCTGCTACCATAACAACCATAGCACACTGGAGACTGCTGCTACCATAACAACCATAGCACACTGGAGACTGCTGCTACCATAACAACATAGTACACTGGAGACTGCTGCTACCATAACAACCATAGTACACTGGAGACTTCTGCTACCATAACAACCATAGTACACTGGAGACTGCTGCTACCATAACAACATAGTCCACTGGAGACTGCTGCTACCATAACAACCATAGCACACTGGAGACTGCTGCTACCATAACAACATAGTACACTGGAGACTGCTGCTACCATAACAACCATAGTACACTGGAGACTGCTGCTACCATAACAACCATAGTACACTGGAGACTGGTGCTACCATAACAACCATAGTACACTGGAGACTGCTGCTACCATAACAACATAGTACACTGGAGACTGCTGCTACCATAACAACCATGCACACTGGAGACTGCTGCTACCATAACAACCATAGTACACTGGAGACTGCTGCTACCATAACAACCATAGTACACTGGAGACTGCTGCTACCATAACAACCATAGCACACTGGAGACTGCTACTACCATAGTACACTGGAGACTGCTGCTACCATAACAACATACTACACTGAGACTGCTGCTACCATTTCAACCATAGTACACTGGAGACTGCTGCTACCATAACAACCATAGTACACTGGAGACTGCTGCTACCATAACAACCATAGTACACTGGAGACTGCTGCTACCATAACAACCATAGCACACTGGAGATTGCTGCTACCATAACAACCATAGCACACTGGAGACTGCTGCTACCATAACAACCATATCACACTGGAGACTGCTGCTACCATAACAACCATAGTACACTGGAGACTTCTGCTACCATAACAACATAGTACACTGGAGACTGCTGCTACCATAACAACCATAGTACACTGGAGACTGCTGCTACCATAACAACCATAGCACACTGGAGACTGCTGCTACCATAACAACAACCATAGTACACTGGAGACTGCTGCTACCATAACAACCATAGCACACTGGAGACTGCTGCTACCATAACAACCATAGCACACTGGAGACTGCTGCTACCATAACAACCATAGCACACTGGAGACTGCTGCTACCATAACAACATAGTACACTGGAGACTGCTGCTACCATAACAACCATAGTACACTGGAGACTGCTGCTACCATAACAACCATAGCACACTGGAGACTGCTGCTACCATAACAACCATAGCACACTGGAGACTGCTGCTACCATAACAACCATAGTACACTGGAGACTGCTGCTACCATAACAACCATAGTACACTGGAGACTGCTGCTACCATAACAACCATAGTACACTGGAGACTGCTGCTACCATAACAACATAGTACACTGGAGACTGCTGCTACCATAACAACCATAGTACACTGGAGACTGCTGCTACCATAACAACCATAGTACACTGGAGACTGCTGCTACCATGACAACCATAGTACACTGGAGACTGCTGCTACCATAACAACCATAGCACACTGGAGACTGCTGCTACCATAACAACCATAGCACACTGGAGACTGCTGCTACCATAACAACATAGTACACTGGAGACTGCTGCTACCATAACAACCATAGTACACTGGAGACTGCTGCTACCATAACAACCATAGCACACTGGAGACTGCTGCTACCATAACAACCATAGCACACTGGAGACTGCTGCTACCATAACAACATAGTACACTGGAGACTGCTGCTACCATAACAACCATAGCACACTGGAGACTGCTGCTACCATAACAACCATAGCACACTGGAGACTGCTGCTACCATAACAACATAGTACACTGGAGACTGCTGCTACCATAACAACCATAGTACACTGGAGACTGCTGCTACCATAACAACCATAGCACACTGAAGACTGCTGCTACCATAACAACCATAGCACACTGGAGACTGCTGCTACCATAACAACATAGTACACTGGAGACTGCTGCTACCATAACAACCATAGTACACTGGAGACTGCTGCTACCATAACAACCATAGTACACTGGAGACTGCTGCTACCATAACAACATAGTACACTGGAGACTGCTGCTACCATAACAACCATAGCACACTGGAGACTGCTGCTACCATAACAACATAGTACACTGGAGACTGCTGCTACCATAACAACCATAGTACACTGGAGACTGCTGCTACCATAACAACCATAGTACACTGGAGACTGGTGCTACCATAACAACCATAGTACACTGGAGACTGCTGCTACCATAACAACATAGTACACTGGAGACTGCTGCTACCATAACAACCATGGTGCACTGGAGACTGCTGCTACCATAACAACCATAGTACACTGGATACTGCTGCTACCATAACAACCATAGTACACTGGAGACTGCTGCTACCATAACAACCATAGCACACTGGAGACTGCTACTACCATAGTACACTGGAGACTGCTTCTACCATAACAACATACTACACTGGAGACTGCTGCTACCATTTCAACCATAGTACACTGGAGACTGCTGCTACCATAACAACATAGTACACTGGAGACTGCTGCTACCATAACAACCATAGTACACTGGAGACTGCTGCTACCATAACAAGCATAGTACACTGGAGACTGCTGCTACCATAACAACCATAGCACACTGGAGACTGCTGCTACCATAACAACCATAGCACACTGGAGACTTCTGCTACCATAACAACCATATCACACTGGAGACTGCTGCTACCATAACAACCATAGTACACTGGAGACTTCTGCTACCATAACAACATAGTACACTGGAGACTGCTGCTACCATAACAACCATAGTACACTGGAGACTGCTGCTACCATAACAACCATAGCACACTGGAGACTGCTGCTACCATAACAACCATAGTACACTGGAGACTGCTGCTACCATAACAACCATAGCACACTGGAGACTGCTGCTACCATAACAACCATAGTACACTGGAGACTGCTGCTACCATAACAACCATAGTACACTGGAGACTGCTGCTACCATAACAACCATAGCACACTGGAGACTGCTGCTACCATAACAACCATAGCACACTGGAGACTGCTGCTACCATAACAACATAGTACACTGGAGACTGCTGCTACCATAACAACCATAGTACACTGGAGACTGCTGCTACCATAACAACCATAGCACACTGGAGACTGCTGCTACCATAACAACCATAGCACACTGGAGACTGCTGCTACCATAACAACATAGTACACTGGAGACTGCTGCTACCATAACAACCATAGCACACTGGAGACTGCTGCTACCATAACAACCATAGCACACTGGAGACTGCTGCTACCATAACAACATAGTACACTGGAGACTGCTGCTACCATAACAACCATAGTACACTGGAGACTGCTGCTACCATAACAACCATAGCACACTGAAGACTGCTGCTACCATAACAACCATAGCACACTGAAGACTGCTGCTACCATAACAACATAGTACACTGGAGACTGCTGCTACCATAACAACCATAGTACACTGGAGACTGCTGCTACCATAACAACCATAGTACACTGGAGACTGCTGCTACCATAACAACATAGTACACTGGAGACTGCTGCTACCATAACAACCATAGTACACTGGAGACTGCTGCTACCATAACAACCATAGTACACTGGAGACTGCTGCTACCATAACAACCATGGTGCACTGGAGACTGCTGCTACCATAACAACCATAGTACACTGGATACTGCTGCTACCATAACAACCATAGTACACTGGAGACTGCTGCTACCATAACAACCATAGCACACTGGAGACTGCTACTACCATAGTACACTGGAGACTGCTTCTACCATAACAACATACTACACTGGAGACTGCTGCTACCATTTCAACCATAGTACACTGGAGACTGCTGCTACCATAACAACATAGTACACTGGAGACTGCTGCTACCATAACAACCATAGTACACTGGAGACTGCTGCTACCATAACAAGCATAGTACACTGGAGACTGCTGCTACCATAACAACCATAGCACACTGGAGATTGCTGCTACCATAACAACCATAGCACACTGGAGACTTCTGCTACCATAACAACCATATCACACTGGAGACTGCTGCTACCATAACAACCATAGTACACTGGAGACTTCTGCTACCATAACAACATAGTACACTGGAGACTGCTGCTACCATAACAACCATAGTACACTGGAGACTGCTGCTACCATAACAACCATAGCACACTGGAGACTGCTGCTACCATAACAACCATAGTACACTGGAGACTGCTGCTACCATAACAACCATAGTACACTGGAGACTGCTGCTACCATAACAACCATAGTACACTGGAGACTGCTGCTACCATAACAACCATAGTACACTGGAGACTGCTGCTACCATAACAACCATAGCACACTGGAGACTGCTGCTACCATAACAACCATAGCACACTGGAGACTGCTGCTACCATAACAACATAGTACACTGGAGACTGCTGCTACCATAACAACCATAGTACACTGGAGACTGCTGCTACCATAACAACCATAGCACACTGAAGACTGCTGCTACCATAACAACCATAGCACACTGGAGACTGCTGCTACCATAACAACATAGTACACTGGAGACTGCTGCTACCATAACAACCATAGCACACTGGAGACTGCTGCTACCATAACAACCATAGCACACTGGAGACTGCTGCTACCATAACAACCATAGTACACTGGAGACTGCTGCTACCATAACAACCATAGTACACTGGAGACTGCTGCTACCATAACAACCATAGCACACTGAAGACTGCTGCTACCATAACAACCATAGCACACTGGAGACTGCTGCTACCATAACAACATAGTACACTGGAGACTGCTGCTACCATAACAACCATAGTACACTGGAGACTGCTGCTACCATAACAACCATAGTACACTGGAGACTGCTGCTACCATAACAACATAGTACACTGGAGACTGCTGCTACCATAACAACCATAGCACACTGGAGACTGCTGCTACCATAACAACATAGTACACTGGAGACTGCTGCTACCATAACAACCATAGTACACTGGAGACTGCTGCTACCATAACAACCATAGTACACTGGAGACTGGTGCTACCATAACAACCATAGTACACTGGAGACTGCTGCTACCATAACAACATAGTACACTGGAGACTGCTGCTACCATAACAACCATGGTGCACTGGAGACTGCTGCTACCATAACAACCATAGTACACTGGATACTGCTGCTACCATAACAACCATAGTACACTGGAGACTGCTGCTACCATAACAACCATAGTACACTGGAGACTGCTGCTACCATAACAACCATAGCACACTGGAGACTGCTGCTACCATAACAACCATAGCACACTGGAGACTGCTGCTACCATAACAACATAGTACACTGGAGACTGCTGCTACCATAACAACCATAGTACACTGGAGACTGCTGCTACCATAACAACCATAGCACACTGAAGACTGCTGCTACCATAACAACCATAGCACACTGGAGACTGCTGCTACCATAACAACATAGTACACTGGAGACTGCTGCTACCATAACAACCATAGCACACTGGAGACTGCTGCTACCATAACAACCATAGCACACTGGAGACTGCTGCTACCATAACAACATAGTACACTGGAGACTGCTGCTACCATAACAACCATAGTACACTGGAGACTGCTGCTACCATAACAACCATAGCACACTGAAGACTGCTGCTACCATAACAACCATAGCACACTGAAGACTGCTGCTACCATAACAACATAGTACACTGGAGACTGCTGCTACCATAACAACCATAGTACACTGGAGACTGCTGCTACCATAACAACCATAGCACACTGGAGACTGCTACTACCATAGTACACTGGAGACTGCTTCTACCATAACAACATACTACACTGGAGACTGCTGCTACCATTTCAACCATAGTACACTGGAGACTGCTGCTACCATAACAACATAGTACACTGGAGACTGCTGCTACCATAACAACCATAGCACACTGAAGACTGCTGCTACCATAACAACCATAGCACACTGGAGACTGCTGCTACCATAACAACATAGTACACTGGAGACTGCTGCTACCATAACAACCATAGCACACTGGAGACTGCTGCTACCATAACAACCATAGCACACTGGAGACTGCTGCTACCATAACAACATAGTACACTGGAGACTGCTGCTACCATAACAACCATAGTACACTGGAGACTGCTGCTACCATAACAACCATAGCACACTGAAGACTGCTGCTACCATAACAACCATAGCACACTGGAGACTGCTGCTACCATAACAACATAGTACACTGGAGACTGCTGCTACCATAACAACCATAGTACACTGGAGACTGCTGCTACCATAACAACCATAGTACACTGGAGACTGCTGCTACCATAACAACATAGTACACTGGAGACTGCTGCTACCATAACAACCATAGCACACTGGAGACTGCTGCTACCATAACAACATAGTACACTGGAGACTGCTGCTACCATAACAACCATAGTACACTGGAGACTGCTGCTACCATAACAACCATAGTACACTGGAGACTGCTGCTACCATAACAACCATAGTACACTGGAGACTGCTGCTACCATAACAACATAGTACACTGGAGACTGCTGCTACCATAACAACCATGGTACACTGGAGACTGCTGCTACCATAACAACCATAGTACACTGGATACTGCTGCTACCATAACAACCATAGTACACTGGAGACTGCTGCTACCATAACAACCATAGCACACTGGAGACTGCTACTACCATAGTACACTGGAGACTGCTTCTACCATAACAACATACTACACTGGAGACTGCTGCTACCATTTCAACCATAGTACACTGGAGACTGCTGCTACCATAACAACATAGTACACTGGAGACTGCTGCTACCATAACAACCATAGTACACTGGAGACTGCTGCTACCATAACAAGCATAGTACACTGGAGACTGCTGCTACCATAACAACCATAGCACACTGGAGATTGCTGCTACCATAACAACCATAGCACACTGGAGACTTCTGCTACCATAACAACCATATCACACTGGAGACTGCTGCTACCATAACAACCATAGTACACTGGAGACTGCTGCTACCATAACAACATAGTACACTGGAGACTGCTGCTACCATAACAACCATAGTACACTGGAGACTGCTGCTACCATAACAACCATAGCACACTGGAGACTGCTGCTACCATAACAACCATAGTACACTGGAGACTGCTGCTACCATAACAACCATAGCACACTGGAGACTGCTGCTACCATAACAACCATAGCACACTGGAGACTGCTGCTACCATAACAACCATAGCACACTGGAGACTGCTGCTACCATAACAACATAGTACACTGGAGACTGCTGCTACCATAACAACCATAGTACACTGGAGACTGCTGCTACCATAACAACCATAGCACACTGGAGACTGCTGTTACCATAACAACCATAGTACACTGGAGACTGCTGCTACCATAACAACATAGTACACTGGAGACTGCTGCTACCATAACAACCATAGTACACTGGAGACTGCTGCTACCATAACAACCATAGTACACTGGAGACTGCTGCCAGCATAACAACCATAGTACACTGGAGACTGCTGCTACCATAACAACCATAGCACACTGGAGACTGCTGCTACCATAACAACCATAGTACACTGGAGACTGCTGCTACCATAACAACCATAGTACACTGGAGACTGCTGCTACCATAACAACATAGTACACTGGAGACTGCTGCTACCATAACAACCATAGTACACTGGAGACTGCTGCTACCATAACAACCATAGTACACTGGAGACTGCTGCTACCATAACAACATAGTACACTGGAGACTGCTGCTACCATAACAACATAGTACACTGGAGACTGCTGCTACCATAACAACCATAGCACACTGGAGACTGCTGCTACCATAACAACCATAGTACACTGGAGACTTCTGCTACCATAACAACCATAGTACACTGGAGACTGCTGCTACCATAACAACCATAGCACACTGGAGACTGCTGCTACCATAACAACCATAGCACACTGGAGACTGCTGCTACCATAACAACCATAGCACACTGGAGACTGCTGCTACCATAACAACCATAGCACACTGGAGACTGCCGCTACCATAACAACCATAGTACACTGGAGACTGCTGCTACCATAACAACATAGTACACTGGAGACTGCTGCTACCATAACAACCATAGTACACTGGAGACTGCTGCTACCATAACAACCATAGCACACTGGAGACTGCTGCTACCATAACAACCATAGTACACTGGAGACTGCTGCTACCATAACAACCATAGCACACTGGAGACTGCTGCTACCATAACAACCATAGCACACTGGAGACTGCTGCTACCATAACAACCATAGCACACTGGAGACTGCTGCTACCATAACAACATAGTACACTGGAGACTGCTGCTACCATAACAACCATAGTACACTGGAGACTGCTGCTACCATAACAACCATAGCACACTGGAGACTGCTGCTACCATAACAACCATAGTACACTGGAGACTGCTGCTACCATAACAACATAGTACACTGGAGACTGCTGCTACCATAACAACCATAGTACACTGGAGACTGCTGCTACCATAACAACCATAGTACACTGGAGACTGCTGCCAGCATAACAACCATAGTACACTGGAGACTGCTGCTACCATAACAACCATAGCACACTGGAGACTGCTGCTACCATAACAACCATAGTACACTGGAGACTGCTGCTACCATAACAACCATAGTACACTGGAGACTGCTGCTACCATAACAACATAGTACACTGGAGACTGCTGCTACCATAACAACCATAGTACACTGGAGACTGCTGCTACCATAACAACCATAGTACACTGGAGACTGCTGCTACCATAACAACATAGTACACTGGAGACTGCTGCTACCATAACAACATAGTACACTGGAGACTGCTGCTACCATAACAACCATAGCACACTGGAGACTGCTGCTACCATAACAACCATAGTACACTGGAGACTTCTGCTACCATAACAACCATAGTACACTGGAGACTGCTGCTACCATAACAACCATAGCACACTGGAGACTGCTGCTACCATAACAACCATAGCACACTGGAGACTGCTGCTACCATAACAACCATAGCACACTGGAGACTGCTGCTACCATAACAACCATAGCACACTGGAGACTGCCGCTACCATAACAACCATAGTACACTGGAGACTGCTGCTACCATAACAACATAGTACACTGGAGACTGCTGCTACCATAACAACCATAGCACACTGGAGACTGCCGCTACCATAACAACCATAGTACACTGGAGACTGCTGCTACCATAACAACCATAGCACACTGGAGACTGCTGCTACCATAACAACCATAGCACACTGGAGACTGCTGCTACCATAACAACCATAGCACACTGGAGACTGCTGCTACCATAACAACCATAGCACACTGGAGACTGCTGCTACCATAACAACCATAGCACACTGGAGACTGCCGCAACCATAACAACCATAGTACACTGGAGATTGCTGCTACCATAACAACATAGTACACTGGAGACTGCTGCTACCATAACAACCATAGCACACTGGAGACTGCTACCATAACAACCATAGTACACTGGAGACTGCTGCTACCATAACAACCATAGCACACTGGAGACTGCTGCTACCATAACAACCATAGTACACTGAGACTGCTGCTACCATAACAACCATAGTACACTGGAGACTGCTGCTACCATAACAACCATAGCACACTGGAGACTGCTGCTACCATAACAACCATAGCACACTGGAGACTGCCGCAACCATAACAACCATAGTACACTGGAGATTGCTGCTACCATAACAACATAGTACACTGGAGACTGCTGCTACCATAACAACCATAGCACACTGGAGACTGCCGCTACCATAACAACCATAGTACACTGGAGACTGCTGCTACCATAACAACCATAGCACACTGGAGACTGCTGCTACCATAACAACCATAGCACACTGGAGACTGCTGCTACCATAACAACCATAGTACACTGGAGACTGCTGCTACCATAACAACCATAGCACACTGGAGACTGCTGCTACCATAACAACCATAGTACACTGGAGACTGCTGCTACCATAACAACCATAGCACACTGGAGACTGCTGCTACCATAACAACCATAGCACACTGGAGACTGCTGCTACCATAACAACCATAGCAAACTGGAGACTGCTGCTACCATAACAACATAGTGCACTGGAGACTGCTGCTACCATAACAACCATAGTACACTGGAGACTGCTGCTACCATAACAACCATAGCACACTGGAGACTGCTGCTACCATAACAACCATAGCACACTGGAGACTTCTGCTACCATAACAACATAGTACACTGGAGACTGCTGCTACCATAACAACCATAGTACACTGGAGACTGCTGCTACCATAACAACCATAGCACACTGGAGACTGCTGCTACCATAACAACCATAGTACACTGGAGACTGCTGCTACCATAACAACCATAGCACACTGGAGACTGCTGCTACCATAACAACCATAGCACACTGGAGACTGCTGCTACCATAACAACCATAGCAAACTGGAGACTGCTGCTACCATAACAACATAGTGCACTGGAGACTGCTGCTACCATAACAACCATAGTACACTGGAGACTGCTGCTACCATAACAACCATAGCACACTGGAGACTGCTGCTACCATAACAACCATAGCACACTGGAGACTGCTGCTACCATAACAACATAGTACACTGGAGACTGCTGCTACCATAACAACCATAGTACACTGGAGACTGCTGCTACCATAACAACCATAGTACACTGGAGACTGCTGCTACCATAACAACATAGTACACTGGAGACTGCTGCTACCATAACAACCATAGTACACTGGAGACTGCTGCTACCATAACAACCATAGTACACTGGAGACTGCTGCTACCATAACAACCATAGTACACTGGAGACTGCTGCTACCATAACAACCATAGCACACTGGAGACTGCTGCTACCATAGTACACTGGAGACTGCTGCTACCATAACAACCATAGTACACTGGAGACTGCTGCTACCATAACAACCATAGTACACTGGAGACTGCTGCTACCATAACAACATAGTACACTGGAGACTGCTGCTACCATAACAACATAGTACACTGGAGACTGCTGCTACCATAACAACCATAGCACACTGGAGACTGCTGCTACCATAACAACCATAGTACACTGGAGACTGCTGCTACCATAACAACATAGCACACTGGAGACTACTGCTACCATAACAACCATAGCACACTGGAGACTGCTGCTACCATAACAACCATAGCACACTGGAGACTGCTGCTACCATAACAACCATAGCACACTGGAGACTGCTGTTACCATAACAACCATAGTACACTGGAGACTGCTGCTACCATAACAACCATAGCACACTGGAGACTGCCGCTACCATAACAACCATAGTACACTGGAGACTGCTGCTACCATAACAACATAGTACACTGGAGACTGCTGCTACCATAACAACCATAGTACACTGGAGACTGCTGCTACCATAACAACCATAGCACACTGGAGACTGCTACTACCATAGTACACTGGAGACTGCTGCTACCATAACAACATATTACACTGGAGACTGCTGCTACCATTTCAACCATAGTACACTGGAGACTGCTGCTACCATAACAACATAGTACACTGAAGACTGCTGCTACCATAACAACCATAGTACACTGGAGACTTCTGCTACCATAACAAGCATAGTACACTGGAGACTGCTGCTACCATAACAACCATAGTACACTGGAGACTGCTGCTACCATAACAACCATAGCACACTGGAGACTGCTGCTACCATAACAACCATAGCACACTGGAGACTGCTGCTACCATAACAACATAGTACACTGGAGACTGCTGCTACCATAACAACCATAGTACACTGGAGACTGCTGCTACCATAACAACATAGTACACTGGAGACTGCTGCTACCATAACAACCATAGTGCACTGGAGACTGCTGCTACCATAACAACCATAGTACACTGGATACTGCTGCTACCATAACAACCATAGTACACTGGAGACTGCTGCTACCATAACAACCATAGCACACTGGAGACTGCTACTACCATAACAACCATAGCACACTGGAGACTGCTACTACCATAGTACACTGGAGACTGCTTCTACCATAACAACATACTACACTGGAGACTGCTGCTACCATTTCAACCATAGTACACTGGAGACTTCTGCTACCATAACAACATAGTACACTGGAGACGTCTGCTACCATAACAACCATAGCACACTGGAGACTGCTGCTACCATAACAACCATAGCACACTGGAGACTTCTGCTACCATAACAACCATATCACACTGGAGACTGCTGCTACCATAACAACCATAGTACACTGGAGACTTCTGCTACCATAACAACATAGTACACTGGAGACTGCTGCTACCATAACAACCATAGTACACTGGAGACTGCTGCTACCATAACAACCATAGCACACTGGAGACTGCTGCTACCATAACAACCATAGTACACTGGAGACTGCTGCTACCATAACAACCATAGCACACTGGAGACTGCTGCTACCATAACAACCATAGCACACTGGAGACTGCTGCTACCATAACAACCATAGCACACTGGAGATTGCTGCTACCATAACAACATAGTACACTGGAGACTGCTGCTACCATAACAACCATAGTACACTGGAGACTGCTGCTACCATAACAACCATAGCACACTGGAGACTGCTGCTACCATAACAACCATAGCACACTGGAGACTGCTGCTACCATAACAACATAGTACACTGGAGACTGCTGCTACCATAACAACCATAGTACACTGGAGACTGCTGCTACCATAACAACCATAGTACACTGGAGACTGCTGCTACCATAACAACATAGTACACTGGAGACTGCTGCTACCATAACAACCATAGTACACTGGAGACTGCTGCTATCATAACAACCATAGTACACTGGAGACTGCTGCTACCATAACAACCATAGTACACTGGAGACTGCTGCTACCATAACAACCATAGCACACTGGAGACTGCTGCTACCATAGTACACTGGAGACTGCTGCTACCATAACAACATACTACACTGGAGACTGCTGCTACCATAACAACCATAGTACACTGGAGACTGCTGCTACCATAACAACCATAGTACACTGGAGACTGTTGCTACCATAAGAACCATAGCACACTGGAGATTGCTGCTACCATAACAACATAGTACACTGGAGACTGCTGCTACCATAACAACATAGTACACTGGAGACTGCTGCTACCATAACAACCATACTACACTGGAGACTGCTGCTACCATAACAACCATAGTACACTGGAGACTGCTGCTACCATAACAACCATAGTACACTGGAGACTGCTGCTACCATAACAACCATAGCACACTGGAGACTGCTGCTACCATAACAACCATAGCACACTGGAGACTGCTGCTACCATAACAACCATAGTACACTACAGACTGCTGCTACCATAACAACCATAATACACTGGAGACTACTGCTACCATAACAACCATAGTACACTGGAGACTGCTGCTACCATAACAACCATAGCACACTGGAGACTGCTGCTACCATAACAACCATAGTACACTGGAGAATGCTACTACACTGGAGACTGCTGCTACCATAACAACATAGTACACGGGAGACTGCTGCTACCATAACAACCATAGTACACTGGAGACAGCTGCTACCATAACAACCATAGTACACTGGAGACTTCTGCTACCATAACAACATAGTACACTGGAGACTGCTGCTACCATAACAACCATAGCACACTGGAGACTGCTGCTACCATAACAACATAGTACACTGGAGACTGCTGCTACCATAACAACCATAGCACACTGGAGACTGCTGCTACCATAACAACCATAGTACACTGGAGACTGCTGCTACCATAACAACCATAGCACACTGGAGACTGCTGCTACCATAACAACCATAGTACACTACAGACTGCTGCTACCATAACAACCATAATACACTGGAGACTACTGCTACCATAACAACCATAGTACACTGGAGACTGCTGCTACCATAACAACCATAGCACACTGGAGACTGCTGCTACCATAACAACCATAGTACACTGGAGAATGCTACTACACTGGAGACTGCTGCTACCATAACAACATAGTACACGGGAGACTGCTGCTACCATAACAACCATAGTACACTGGAGACAGCTGCTACCATAACAACCATAGTACACTGGAGACTTCTGCTACCATAACAACATAGTACACTGGAGACTGCTGCTACCATAACAACCATAGCACACTGGAGACTGCTGCTACCATAACAACATAGTACACTGGAGACTGCTGCTACCATAACAACCATAGCACACTGGAGACTGCTGCTACCATAACAACCATAGTACACTGGAGACTGCTGCTACCATAACAACCATAGCACACTGGAGACTGCTGCTACCATAACAACATAGTACACTGGAGACTGCTGCTACCATAACAACCATAGCACACTGGAGACTGCTGCTACCATAACAACCATAGCACACTGGAGACTGCTGCTACCATAACTTGTCTTGTATGGATGGTACCATAACACACTGTGGTTGGACATGAAATGCACGGTGACCAAACCAAACACTCACTTCTGTCCTGACTTAGTGTCAGTATTAGTATTATCAGTCAGTCATTCCTCCCTGGAAGTAGCAGACAGACAGTCAGTCAATCAGTCAGTCATTCCTCCCTGGAAGTAGCAGACAGACAGTCAGTCAATCGTTCTCTCCCTGGAAGTAGCAGACAGACAGTCAGTCAGTCATTCTCTCCCTGGAAGTAGCAGACAGACAGTCAGTCAATCATTCTGTCCCTGGAAGTAGCAGACAGACAGTCAGTCAATCGTTCTCTCCCTGGAAGTAGCAGACAGACAGTCAGTCAATCATTCTGTCCCTGGAAGTAGCAGACAGTCAGTCAATCATTCTGTCCCTGGAAGTAGCAGACAGACAGTCAGTCAGTCATTCTGTCCCTGGAAGTAGCAGACAGACAGTCAGTCAATCGTTCTCTCCCTGGAAGTAGCAGACAGACAGTCAGTCAATCATTCTGTCCCTGGAAGTAGCAGACAGACAGTCAGTCAATCGTTCTCTCCCTGGAAGTAGCAGACAGACAGTCAGTCAGTCAATTGTTCT
>NC_088409.1:93740093-93787593 GCF_034236695.1 Oncorhynchus nerka
TGACAGGGACTATGACATCATCGCGGGTGACAGGGACTATGACACCATCGTGGGTGACAGGGACTAGGACACCATCGTGGGTGACAGGGACTAGGACACCATCGTGGGTGACAGGAACTATGACATCATCGCGGGTGACAGGGACTATGACACCATCGCGGGTGACAGGGACTAGGAAATCGTGGCTGACAGGGACTAGGACATCGTGGGTGACAGGGATCATGTTGGTTATAATGCAGGATGTGGTGGAGATGCAGTTTTATTGGTTATTCAGCGTCAGCGTAGCTTCTAATGAAATAAAATATTGTTGTATTGTTCCGGATGTGGTTTATAATTCTAAAAGGGAGCAATATAATATTCCCAGGACTGGTGTATAAATCTGTCTCTCCCCTCCCTCCCATTCTTCTCTTTTCCAGGACTCTTGGTGGCCTCTCCTCTTTCCCCATCTCCTCCTCCACTCTGGATCTGTCTGTTTCTCTCCCCCTCTCTCCCACCTTCACCAACTCTCCCAGCGTATTCCCGGAAACATGGTTACCCATGACGACCAGCCAGGACTTCCTGCAGGTTCCGGTATCCCGTGACGACCGGAGCTATCGGACCGTCTACACCCTCTTCCACAAGACGGTGTCCGAAACCAAGTTCCGCATCCTGAAGATCCTCCGCGTCCAGAACCCCTTCCTCTGGGAGAAATACAAGCGGTGAGTTATCATAGTTATTACACAGTTATTAAATGGGTATGTTATTACACAGAAATTCACCTGGGTCCTGGTGGAGGTAAGGAGATGGTTGAGTTAGTAGCTACACACTTATTAGCAGTTAGTTTGTTATGAATGTCTGAATCACGGCTCTTGTGTTCCTGTAGATAGATGTCTGCTACACTGGTCCTGCTTTAGACCAGACCTAGGGGACAGACTGATGTCTGATCCTGCCTTATTCCAGACCTAGGGGAAAGACTCATGTCTGATCCTGCTTTAGACCAGACCTAGGGGAAAGACTCATGTCTGATCCTGCTTTAGACCAGACCTAGGGGACAGACTGATGTCTGATCCTGCCTTATTCCAGACCTAGGGGAAAGACTCATGTCTGATCCTGCTTTAGACCAGACCTAGGGGAAAGACTAATGTCTGATCCTGCTTTAGACCAGACCTAGGGGACAGACTGATGTCTGATCCTGCTTTAGACCAGACCTAGGGGACAGACTGATGTCTGATCCTGCTTCATACCAGACCTAGGGGAAAGACTAATGTCTGATCCTGCTTTAGACCAGACCTAGGGGACAGACTGATGTCTGATCCTGCTTTAGAACAGACCTAGGGGACAGACTGATGTCTGATCCTGCTTTAGACCAGACCTAGGGGAAAGACTGATGTCTGATCCTGCCTTATACCAGACCTAGGGGACAGACTGATGTCTGATCCTGCTTTAGAACAGACCTAGGGGACAGACTGATGTCTGATCCTGCCTTATACCAGACCTAGGGGGAAGACTGGTGTCTGATCCTGCTTTACACCAGACCTAGGGACAGACTGATGTCTGATCCTGCTTTAGAACAGACCTAGGGGACAGAATGATGTCTGATCCTGCCTTATACCAGACCTAGGGGAAAGACTAATGTCTGATCCTGCTTTAGACCAGACCTAGGGGACAGACTGATGTCTGATCCTGCTTTAGACCAGACCTAGGGGACAGACTAATGTCTGATCCTGCTTTACACTAGACCTAGAGGAAAGACTGATGCCTCTCTGCTATGGCCCTGAATATGAATGCTCTGGAAGGGGTCTGTTCCAGGCTAAATGGCTCTGATGCCAGAATGCACCAGAATGCTTCCAATTGGGGCCAAAAAAGAGGTCATTGGTGGTGTTGTTGTGGTTAGTGTTGTGTTTCAATATGACTGAATGCTGTGGGTGCTTTGTTCTGTACGAATGGTGAGAGCCAAGCTGTGTGTGTGTGTTCAGTGTGTGTGTGTGTGTGTGTGTGTGTGTGTTCAGTGTGTGTGTGTTCAGTGTGTGTGTGTGTGTGTGTGTGTGTGTGTGTGTGTGTGTTCAGTGTTTGTGTATGTGTGTGTGTGTGTTCAGTGTGTGTGTGCGTGTGTGTGTGTGTTCAGTGTGTGTGTGTGTCTGAACACACAGCTGGGCTCTCACGATTAGTGTAACCCACTTGTGAAGGTGAGACCGTGAGAACCGGGATTCAGAAGCACAGGAAGTGGGTCCTTGATTTTTTTTATTTTATACAGTCCATTGCCATAGATACGGCAGAAGGGAATAGAGCACAGAGAGGATGAGTCAGGGGGTGATGTGTGTGAGTGTGTGTGTGTGTGTGTGTGTGTCGTACTTGGTAGAATCAGTGAATCAAATAGACTAGACTGTAGAGTTAAAGCTGTTTCACTGTATCTGGTTCAAAAGTGTAAACATTCAATCACTAAATATGTCAAAAATAACACACATACGATCACTAGACCGAAGACATCATTAATACCCCCCCCCTCTCCCCCTGACAGGAAGAAAGAGTACATGTCTCGTCGTCTCTCGGAGATGGACAGGATGCTGAGCGAGCGTCACCTTTTCCACGGCACCTCCACTGAGGTGGTAGAGGGCATCTGCAAACACAACTTTGACCCGCGTGTCAGTGGCAAACACGCCACCATGTTCGGACAAGGCTCCTACTTCGCCCGCAAGGCCGTCTACTCCCATAACTTCTCCAAGCGCTCTCCTAAAGGGATCCACTCCATGTTCCTGGCCAAAGTGCTCACTGGCAGGTTAGTAGTCTGTATGGGATTACTATGTCCTCACTGACAGTCTTTATGGGATTACTATGTCCTCACTGACAGGAGAGTAGTCTTTATGGGATTACTATGTCCTCACTGACAGGTTAGTAGTCTTTATGGGATTACTATGTCCTCACTGACAGGAGAGTAGTCTTTATGGGATTACTATGTCCTCACTGACAGGTTAGTATTCTTTATGGGATTACTATGTCCTCACTGACAGTCTTTATGGGATTACTATGTCCTCACTGACAGTCTTTATGGGATTACTATGTCCTCACTGACAGTCTTTATGGGATTACTATGTCCTCACAGACAGGTTAGTAGTCTTTATGGGATTACTATATCCTCACTGACAGTCTTTATGGGATTACTATGTCCTCATTGACAGTCTTTATGGGATTACTATGTCCTCACTGACAGTCTTTATGGGATTACTATGTCCTCACTGACATGTTAGTAGTCTTTTTGGGATTACTATGTCCTCACTGACAGGTTAGTAGTCTTTATGGGATTACTATGTCCTCACTGACAGGTTAGTAGTCTTTTGGGGATTACTATGTCCTCACTGACAGGTTAGTAGTCTTTATGGGATTACTATGTCCTCACTGACAGTCTTTATGGGATTACTATGTCCTCATTGACAGTCTTTATGGGATTACTATGTCCTCACTGACAGGTTAGTAGTCTTTATGGGATTACTGTGTCCTCACTGACAGTCTTTATGGGATTACTATGTCCTCACTGACAGTCTTTGTGGGATTACTATGTCCTCATTGACAGTCTTTATGGGATTACTATGTCCTCACAGACAGTCTTTATGGGATTACTATGTCCTCACTGACAGGTTAGTAGTCTTTATGGGATTACTATGTCCTCACTGACAGGTTAGTAGTCTTTATGGGATTACTATGTCCTCACTGACAGGTTAGTAGTCTTTATGGGATTACTATGTCCTCACTGACAGGTTAGTAGTCTTTATGGGATTACTATGTCCTCACTGACAGGTTAGTAGTCTTTATGGGATTACTGTGTCCTCACTGACAGGTTAGTAGTCTTTATGGGATTACTATGTCCTCACTGACAGGTTAGTAGTCTTTATGGGATTACTGTGTCCTCACTGACAGGTTAGTAGTCTTTATGGGATTACTATGTCCTCACTGACAGGTTAGTAGTCTTTATGGGATTACTATGTCCTCACTGACAGGTTAGTAGTCTTTATGGGATTACTGTGTCCTCACTGACAGGTTAGTAGTCTTTATGGGATTACAGGTTAGTAGTCTTTATGGGATTACTGTGTCCTCACTGACAGGTTAGTAGTCTTTATGGGATTACTGTGTCCTCACTGACAGGTTAGTAGTCTTTATGGGATTACTGTGATTTATAGCATCACACAGAAATGTGGTTGAAGAAAACTCTTCCTGAACTCAGTAGACCACTACTGGTTAGTCATCCATGATTGTTCCATTTGGTGAGCACTCGCAGAACTTGACATTGTTCCTCTCTCCTCTGTGTCTCCAGGTTTACAGTGGGGAACCCCTCCATGCGTCGGCCGCCCCCACTCAGCCCCCGCGACCCTTCCAGTGACCTGTACGACTCGTGTGTAGACAACTGGGTGGACCCCCAGATCTATGTTATCTTTAACGACGACCAGAGCTACCCCTACTTTATCATCCAGTACGAAGAGGTTCCCAGTACTGTGGCTATCTGACACAGAGCAGACTGAACCAAACCCAGTACTGTGGCTGAGAACAGACCAGACAGAACCAAACCCAGTACTGTGGCTGAGAACAGACCAGACAGAACCAAACCCAGTACTGTGGCTGAGAACAGACCAGACCGAATCAAACACAGTACCGTGGCTATCGGACAAAGAGCAGACCGAACCAAACCCAGTACTGTGGGTGAGAACAGACCAGACCGAATCAAACACAGTACCGTGGCTATCGGACACAGAGCAGACCGAACCAAACCCAGTACTGTGGCTGAGAACAGATCAGACAGAACCAAACCCAGTACTGTGGCTGAGAACAGACCAGACCGAACCAAACCCAGTACTGTGGCTGAGAACAGACCAGACCGAACCAAACCCAGTACTGTGGCTGAGAACAGACCAGACCGAACCAAACCCAGTACTGTGGCTGAGAACAGACCAGACCGAACCAAACCAGAGCTACCTCATACTGCATCATCAGTATGAAGAGTTAACCGGTACTGTCAACATCTGAGATCTATTGGTTCCTCCCTACACCCGTCAACCACAGCAGCTTCCATCTGTATGCTGTTGGTTTGAAGCCCTTAAATTGGACAGTGGATGGCATTTCATTTGGACACAATGCTGTGTGAATAGACATTAGCGTCTGCCATTTTGGGTCTGAACAGATTCATTTGGACACAATGCTGTGAGAATAGACATTAGCGTCTGCCATTTTGGGTCTGAACAGATTCATTTGGACACAATGCTGTGTGAATAGACATTAGCGTCTGCCATTTTGGGTCTGAACAGTTTCATTTGGACACAATGCTGTGAGAATAGACATTAGCGTCTGCCATTTTGGGTCTGAACAGTGGACAGTTTAATTTGGACCCGACGTTGTGTGAATGGATAATTGCCTTGGTGTCTGCCATTCTGGATCCCCATCGGGACTGAACAGTGGACACTGAGACTCAGTGCTGGAGTGACCACATTACGTTTCTGTTTAAAACATAACCCCAATCTCTCTCTCTCTAAGACATATTTGGTGAGATAAGCTGTATGTACGTTCTTCTTGTTTATATTTGAACTGTGTGCCTTTTGTTCATAAAAATGTTTATTTATGTTAGTTCATGTAACATTGAGTAAATAAATAATCTGAAAGAGAAAATCATAGCGCTGTCCAGGCTGCTTTTATTGCCCAGTTTTATATTTCATTGGCAGTTGAGTACACTCTTTCTACAACCTCAGCAAACACTGGTCCTGTTTTATGGGCCTACTGTAAGTAGCCTATATGCAGCCAAGACAGAAAGATAAACGCAGTCATAAGAGCATAATATACAAGGAATTTCTAAAAGCTGCTAATGAGAACCTTGACGACCTTGCACCTAGCCGGTGGGAATTCCGGTGGGGTGACCCCACCCAGTCAGTGGCAGTGCTGGCAACACTGAAATCCATGGTGAGGTGGGTCACACTCTGACAATCAGAGAGGGGACAAATTATTGTGGCCCTGGTGGCACAAAATCATCAAAGGTCTGACTGCACAGAGATTCTTGGGAAAATTGTCACAACAGCATGTGTGTGTTTCAGGGTCTGAGAACCATCAGCTAGGACTTGACATTGGTTAATCAAATCTTCCATTCTTGGTCAATGTTGCATGCCTTCTCAAACAGCTACAACTGTATTTGCATTCACACATCAAGTCTTCTCTTGAGTTGGGCTCAGGGATGGAACAACTGTTGAACGTCTGAGCTTGTGGTTGTTTGTGGTGGGAGAGGAGTCGAGTGTGTGTGTGTGCGTGCGTACGTGCGTTTGTCCCACATCTGTTGCTATGGGGTAGTTCAAGGGTTTTTCTTTATTTTTACTATTTTCCTCATTGTGGGATTATAGTGAAGACATTAACATTATGAAATAACACATATGGAATCATCTAGTAACAAAAAAAAAATGGTTAAACAAATCAAAATATATTTTATATTTGAGATTCTTCAAAGTAGCCACCCTTTGCCTTGATGACAGCTTTGCACTCTTGAACAAATAAAGAAAAACCCTGGAAGGGGTGTCCAAAACTTTGACTGGTCCTGTATATTTGTTTTTAAAATAACTGTACACAGTACAATCGACGTGAGTGCGTTGGAAATGATTTTGGCAGTTAATCTGCTTCTGTTCTGGGGGTGGCATTCTGTGCTCTTTCTAAAGGATGGGACCCATTTTAAAATTTAATTTATTTCACCTTTTATTTATTTAACCAGGTGGGTCAGTTGAGAACAAGTTCTCATTTCCAACTGCGATCTGGCCAAGATAAAGCAAAGCAGTGCGACAAAAAAAACAACACAGAATTACACATGGAGGAGGTTTAATATCCTGACCTAGTGAGATATACATGGAGGTTTAATATCCTGACCTAGTGAGATATACATGGAGGAGGTTTAATATCCTGACCTAGTGAGATATACATGGAGGAGGTTTAATATCCTGACCTAGTGAGATATACATGGAGGAGGTTTAATACCCTGACCTAGTGAGATATACATGGAGGAGGTTTAATATCCTGACCTAGTGAGATATACATGGAGGAGGTTTAATATCCTGACCTAGTGAGATATACATGGAGGAGGTTTAATATCCTGACCTAGTGAGATATACATGGAGGAGGTTTAATATCCTGACCTAGTGAGATATATATGGAGGAGGTTTAATATCCTGACCTAGTGAGATATACATGGAGGAGGTTTAATACCCTGACCTAGTGAGATATACATGGAGGAGGTTTAATATCCTGACCTAGTGAGATATACATGGAGGCTGAAATACCCCTGACCTAGTGAGATATATATGGAGGAGGTTTAATATCTGACCTAGAGAGATATACATGGAGGAGGTTTAATATCCTGACCTAGTGAGATATACATGGAGGTTTAATATCCTGACCTAGTGAGATATATATGGAGGAGGTTTAATATCCTGACCTAGTGAGATATACATGGAGGCTGAAATACCCCTGACCTAGTGAGATATACATGGAGGTTTAATATCCTGACCTAGTGAGATATACATGGAGGAGGTTTAATACCCTGACCTAGAGAGATATACATGGAGGAGGTTTAATACCCTGACCTAGTGAGATATACATGGAGGAGGTTTAATATCCTGACCTAGTGAGATATACATGGAGGAGGTTTAATACCCTGACCTAGTGAGATATACATGGAGGAGGTTTAATACCCTGACCTAGTGAGATATACATGGAGGAGGTTTAATACCCTGACCTAGTGAGATATACATGGAGGTTTAATATCCTGACCTAGTGAGATATACATGGAGGTTTAATATCCTGACCTAGTGAGATATACATGGAGGAGGTTTAATATCCTGACCTAGTGAGATATACATGGAGGAGGTTTAATATCCTGACCTAGTGAGATATACATGGAGGAGGTTTAATATCCTGACCTAGTGAGATATACATGGAGGTTTAATATCCTGACCTAGTGAGATATACATGGAGGTTTAATATCCTGACCTAGTGAGATATACATGGAGGAGGTTTAATATCCTGACCTAGTGAGATATACATGGAGGTTTAATATCCTGACCTAGTGAGATATACATGGAGGAGGTTTAATACCCTGACCTAGTGAGATATACATGGAGGAGGTTTAATATCCTGACCTAGTGAGATATACATGGAGGAGTTTAATATCCTGACCTAGTGAGATATACATGGAGGTTTAATATCCTGAGAGATTTAATAATACCCCTGACCTAGTGAGATATACATGGAGGAGGTTTAATATCCTGACCTAGTGAGATATACATGGAGGTTTAATATCCTGACCTAGTGAGATATACATGGAGGTTTAATATCCTGACCTAGTGAGATATACATGGAGGTTTAATACCCTGACCTAGTGAGATATACATGGAGGAGGTTTAATATCCTGACCTAGTGAGATATACATGGAGGTTTAATATCCTGACCTAGTGAGATATACATGGAGGTTTAATACCCTGACCTAGTGAGATATACATGGAGGAGGTTTAATACCCTGACCTAGTGAGATATACATGGAGGAGGTTTAATATCCTGACCTAGTGAGATATACATGGAGGAGGTTTAATATCCTGACCTAGTGAGATATACATGGAGGCTGAAATACCCCTGACCTAGTGAGATATATATGGAGGAGGTTTAATACCCTGACCTAGAGAGATATACATGGAGGAGGTTTAATATCCTGACCTAGTGAGATATACATGGAGGAGGTTTAATATCCTGACCTAGTGAGATATACATGGAGGAGGTTTAATACCCTGACCTAGTGAGATATACATGGTGGAGGTTTAATACCCTGACCTAGTGAGATATACATGGAGGTTTAATATCCTGACCTAGTGAGATATACATGGAGGTTTAATATCCTGACCTAGTGAGATATACATGGAGGAGGTTTAATATCCTGACCTAGTGAGATATACATGGAGGAGGTTTAATATCCTGACCTAGTGAGATATACATGGAGAGGCTCAATCTGACCTAGTGAGATATTGACTGACATTCTCAAGTCATTCAAATCAAATGTTTTTACCCTGACCTAGTGAGATATACTGGAATACAAGCCTGACCTAACCAACAACGGAGTTTAAACCCTGACCAGATAATGGAAATAAAAGTATACAAGAGGTTTAATATCCTGACCTAGTGAGCAGAGGTTTATACCCCTGACCTGATATATAACAATCTGGAGGAGGCCTGACCTAAAAGTTTTACAAAAGTTTTTTGACCTAGGAGACATGGATGCGGTTTAATATCCTGACCAATGCATTCATGGAGGAGGTTTAAGTGTTGACCTAGGAGACAGGATGACCTAGTGAGTCATGAGATATACAATGCATTCAGAAAGTGTTGCTGAGGAGACAGTTTAATATCCTGACCGAGATATACATGGAGGAGGTTTAATACAATGAGATATACATGGAAAGTGTTGACCTAGTGAGACAGAATGCGGTCTGAGTTTAATACCCTGACCAATGCATATACATGGAAAGTGTTGACCTAGTGAGACAGGATCCTGACCTAGTGAGATATACATGAGATATACAATGCATTACAGAAAGTTTAATTGCTAGTGAGACAGTTTAATATCCTGACCTAGTGAGATATACATGGAGGAGGTTTAATACCTGACCTAGTGAGATTACATGGAGGAGGTTTAATATTGACCTAGTGAGATATACAGTTTAATACCCTGACCTAGTGAGATATACATGGAGAGGTTTAATACAATGAGATATACATGGAGGAGGTTTAATATCCTGACCTAGTGAGATATACATGGCAGAGGCTCAATCAAGCTAGTCGTCTTGACTACATTCTCAAGTCATTCAAATCAAATGTTTTTAGTCACATGCGCTGAATACAAGCCCCTAACCAACAACGCAGTTTAAAAAAATACAGATAAGAAATAAAAGTAACAAGAACTTAGAGAGCAGCAGTAAAATAACAATCTCGCCTGCACCAAAAGTTTTAAAAGTTTTGCTAGGAGACAGGATGCGGTCTGAGATATACAATGCATTCAGAAAGTGTTGCTAGGAGACAGGATGCGGTCTGAGATATACAATGCATTCAGAAAGTGTTGCTAGGAGACAGAATGCGGTCTGAGATATACAATGCATTCAGAAAGTGTTGCTAGGAGACAGGATGCGGTCTGAGATATACAATGCATTCAGAAAGTGTTGCTAGGAGACAGAATGCGGTCTGAGATATACAATGCATTCAGGAAGTGTTGCTCGCAGACAAAATGCGGTCTGAGATATACAATGCATTCAGAAAGTGTTGCTAGGAGACAGGATGCGGTCTGAGATATACAATGCATTCAGAAAGTGTTGCTAGGAGACAGAATGCGGTCTGAGATATACAGTGCATTCAGAAAGTGATCGGATCCCTTCCCTGTTCCCACATTTTGTTACGTTATAGCCTTATTCTAAAATGTATTAAAATAATTCCCCCCCCTCATCAATATACACACAATACCACATAATGACAAAGCGAAAAAAGGTTTTTAGATTTTTTTTGCAAATGTATAGAAAACAAACAGAAACCCTTTTTACATATAAGTATTCAGACCCTTTGCTATGAGAGTCGAAATTGAGCTCAGGTGCATCCTGTTTCCATTGATCATCCTTGAGATGTTTCTACAACTTGATTGGAGTCCACCTGTGGTAAATTCAATAGTTTGGGCATGTTTTGAAAAGGCACACACCTGTCTTATATAAGGTCCTGCAGTTGACAGTGCATGTCAGAGCAAAAATCCCCCCAAAAAATCAGGTCGAAGGAATTATCCGTAGAAACAGGATTGTGTCGAGGCACAGATCTGGGAGGATACCAAAAAATGTCTGCTGCATTGAAGGTCCCCAAGAACACAGTGGCCTCCATCATTCTTAAATGAAAGAAGTTTGGAACCACCAAGACTCTTCCTAGAGCTGGCTGCCTGGCCAAACAGCAATTGGATGAGAAGGGCCTTGGTCAGGGAGGTGACCAAGAACCCGATGGTCACTCTGACAGAGCTCCAGAGTTTCTGTGTGGAAATGGGAGAACCTTCCAGAAGGAGAACCATCTCTGCAGCACTTCACCAATTAGGCCTTTATGGTAGAGTGACCAGATGGGAAGCCACTGCTCAGTAAAAGGCACATGACGGCCCGCATGGAATTTGCCAAAAGACACCTAAAGGACTCAGACCATGAGAAACAAGATTTCCTGGTTTGATGAAACAGTAGGGACTAGTCAAGATCGAGGGAAAGATGAACGGAGCAAAGTACAGAGAGATCCTTGATGAAAATCTGCTCCAGAGTGCTCAGGACTTCAGCCTGGGTCTAAGGAAATGATGCAGACAATTACATTGATGGAAGCCACAAGCTATCTGCAATATTAAAGCTGATCTTCCCCTAAATTAAAAAAAATTAAGAGTTTAAGGGTATTTGATATTACTGATAATGCCAGAAGCTAGTGTTTGGAAGATATATTTCCTTGGTGGCCGGTAAACCGTGCCAATATATCCTCCAAACACAGGATTTGAGGGCATTGTCACTTTTATACAACAGGTTACCGACATATTCAAATAATAATTGACAGATTTTCACTAGAAACTTTATTTTTTATTAATTTGTTCACACACAATTTTTTTGTCATGTCACGCTTGCTATCCTCAAACTCCCTGTCATAAATCTACCTGCAGCGTGCATGTGGTTCCACATCTTTTAATGAAAGTCAAACCGAAACAAACAGGTAAACAAACAGGTAAACAAACAGGTAAACAAACAAGTAAACAAACAGGTAAACAACCAAAAAACAAACAGGTAAACAAACAGGTAAACAACCAAAAAACAAACAGGTAAACAAACAGGTAAACAAACAGGTAAACAAACAAGTAAACAAACAGGTAAACAACCAAAAAACAAACAGGTAAACAAACAGGTAAACAACCAAAAAACAAACAGGTAAACAAACAGGTAAACAAACAGGTAAACAACCAAAAAACAAACAGGTAACAAACAGGTAAACAAACAGGTAAACAACCAAAAAAACAAACAGGTAAACAAACAGGTAAACAGCAAAGGACGTGACGTAACCGAGGTGCACACAAACACACACGGAAAAATAATTACCCACAAAACACAGGTGGGAAAAGGCTACCTAAGTATGGTTCTCAATCAGAGACAACGATTGACAGATGCCTCTGATTGGGAACCATACCAGGCCAAACACATAGAAATAGAAAACGTAGAAAAAACACATAGAATGCCCACCCCCAACTCACGCCCTGAGCAAACCAAAATAGAGACATAAAAAAGGAACTAAGGTCAGGACGTGACAATTTTGTCCTTCCACTAGATAAAGTTCCGACACAAATCTAGGGTTTCTTCCCAAGCCGGCCGGCTGGTCATTCATCCTTTCGTTTCAAATCAAATCAAATTTTATTTGTCACATACACATGGTTAGCAGATGTTATTTGTCACATACACATGGTTAGCAGATGTTAATGCGAGTGTAGCGAAATGCTTCTAGTTCCGACAACGCAGTAATAACCAACGAGTAATCTAACCTAACAATTCCACAACTACCACCTTAGACACACAAGTGTAAAGGGATAAAGAATATGTACATAAAGATATCTGAATGAGTGATGGTACAGAACGGCAAGATGCAATAGATGGTATCGAGTACAGTATATACATATGAGATGAGTAATGTAGGGTATGTAAACAAAGTGGCATAGTTTAAAGTGGCTAGTGATACAGGGTACTACATAAAGATGGCAAAATGCAGTAGATTATATAGAGTACAGTATATACATATACATATGAGATGAGTAATGTAGGGTATGTAAACATTACATTAAGTGGCATTGTTTAAAGTGGCTAGTGATACATTTTTTTTACATCAATTTCCATTATTAAAGTGAGCTGGAGTTGAGTCAGTATGTTGGCAGCAGCCACTCAATGTTAGTGGTGGCTGTTTAACAGTCTGATGGCCTTGAGATAGAAGCTGTTTTTCAGTCTCTCGGTCCCTGCTATGATGCACCTGTACTGACCTCGCTTTCTGGATGATAGCGGGGTGAACAGGCAGTGGCTCGGGTGGTTGTTGTCCTTGATGATCTTTATGGCCTTCCTGTGACATCGGATGGTGTAGGTGTCCTGGAGGGCAGGTAGTTTGCCCCCGGTGATGCGTTGTGCAGACCTCACTACCCTGTGGAGAGCCTTACGGTTGTGGGCGGAGCAGTTGCCGTACCAGGCGGTGATACAGCCCGACAGGATGCTCTCGATTGTGCATCTGTTGAAGTTTGTGAGTGCTTTTGGTGACAAGCCTAATTTCTTCAGCCTCCTGAGGTTGAAGAGGCGCTGCTGCGCCTTCTTCACCACGCTGTCTGTGTGGGTGGACCAATTCAGTTTGTCCGTGATGTGTACGCCGAGGAACTTAAAACTTACTACCCTCTCCACTACTGTCCCGTCGATGTGGATAGGGGGGTGCTCCCTCTGCTGATCATCTCCTTTGTTTTGTTGACGTTGAGTGTGAGTGTGAGGTTATTTTCCTGACACCACACTCCGAGGGCCCTCATCTCCTCCCTGTAGGCCGTCTCGTCGTTGTTGGTAATCAAGCCTACCACTGTAGTGTTGTCCGCAAACTTGATGATTGAGTTGGAGGAGTGCATGGCCATGCAGTCTTGGGTGAACAGGGAGTACAGGAGAGGGCTCAGAACGCACCCTTGTGGGGCCCCAGTGTTGAGGATCAGCGGGGTGGAGATGTTGTTACCTACCCTCACCGCCTGGGGGTGGCCCGTATCCAGTTGCACAGGGCGGGGTCAAGATCCAGGGTCTCGAGATGATGATGAGTTTGCAGGCTACTATGGTGTTAAATGCTGATTTGTAGTCGATGAACAGCATTCTCATTCCTCTTGTCCAGATGGGTTAGGGCAGTGTGCAGTGTGGTTGCGATTGCGTCATCTGTGGACCTATTGGGGCGGTAAGCAAATTGGAGTGGGTCTAGGGTGTCAGGTAGGGTGGAGGTGATATGGTCCTTGACTAGTCTCTCAAAGCACTTCATGATGACGGAAGTGAGTGCTACGGGGCGGTAGTTGTTTATCTCAGTTACCTTAACTTTCTTGGGAACAGGAACAATGGTGGCCTTCTTGAAGCATGTGGGAACAGCAGACTGGGATAAGGGTTGATTGAATATATCCGTAAACACACCAGCCAGCTGGTCTGCGCATGCTCTGAGGACGCGGCTGGGGATGCCGTCTGGACCTGCAGCCTTGCGAGGGTTAACACGTTTAAATGTTTTACTCACGTTGGCTGCAGTGAAGGAGAGTCCGCAGGTTTTGGTAGCGGGCCGTGTCAGTGGCACTGTATTGTCCTCAAAGCGAGCAAAGAAGTTATTTAGTCTGTCTGGCAGCAAGACATCCTGGTCCGCGATGGGGCTGGTTTTCTTTTTGTAATCCGTGACTGACTGTAGACCCTGCCACATACCTCTTGTGTCTGAGCCGTTGAATTGCAACTCTACTTTGTCTCTATACTGACGCTTAGCTTGTTTGATTGCTTTGCTACACTGCTTGTATTCGGTCATGTTTCCGGTCACCTTGCCCTGGTTAAAAGCAGTGATTCGCGCTTTCAGTTTCGCGCGAATGCTGCCATCACTCCACGGTTTCTGGTTTGGGAATGTTTTAATAGTTGCTGTGGGTACGACATCGCCGATCCACTTTCTAATGAACTCGCTCACCGAATCAGCATATTTGTCAATGTTGTTGTTGGACGCAATGCGGAACTTATCCCAATCCACGTGATCGAAGCAGTCTTGAAGCGTGGAATCAGATTGGTCGGACAAGCGTTGAACAGACCTGAGCGTGGGAGCTTCCTGTTTTAGTTTCTGTCTGTAGGCTGGAAGCAACAAAATGGAGTCGTGGTCAGCTTTTCCGAAAGGAGGGCGCGGAAGTTAGAATAACAATGATCCAGGGTTCTACCAGCCCTGGTTGCCACAGACGTAACCTAGTCGTGTTCTATATCTATGTACCCAGTCATTGGTTCTAAATGTTCCGTTGCCATGCTGGCTGGCAACATTCTTATCCTGCGCTTGCTAGCTAGCCAACTAAGGTTAACACAGTCATGTCAACATTCTTATCCTGCACTTGCTAGCTAACCAACTAAGGCTAACACAGTCATGTCAAACATTCTTATCCTGCGCTTGCTAGCTAGCCAACTAAGGCTAACACAGTCACGTCAAACAGTGCAGCCAGAATAACAGCAAAGTTATTTAGTTTAGTGACATTTATTTGAAGACATCCGTTACAATTTCTATGTGCTCTCTCATCAGGACACTGTTCAGAGGAGCTAGCCAACTACACAGCTAATGCAATCACTTGAAACTGAAGCTGGAAAGATGGCACACTAGGTGTATTTTGTTTCATTTGACTTTCTTTTTTGACATGTTAATCCTCAAATTGGATAGTAGAGACAGAATTTCAACATTGAAATGATGTTGAAAAGGTCAGAGAGACGGGCAGGAAGGCCTATACAAATGTCTGCGGTTGAAAGCAAATCCTAGTCTAAAAAAATGGAAGATAACGTTAAAAATAAAATAAAAATCACTTTTTACAAAGTGGAAATCAGGTTTATAAATTGCCTGGCTGGGTTGATGAGACAGTGGATTGCTCAGTGAGATGGATCAGTAAATAAGCGTTTCAACGTCACAGCCTTGTGGAATAGACACTGGCTGGAAAGCGGTTTTAACCAATCAGCATCCAGGATAAGACCCACCCATTGTATAAAGTAATATAATGATGTGTGATATTTGATACATTATAGCAGAAAACCCTGGTCATGGTTTTATGTGTCTGTCTGATCACCCTGTTCTCATTTGAAGAATGTGGAGGCAAACAACAAGTAAATAATTTCCCTACCCATCCCGTCCAATCCTTACTCCCAACACAAACCCTCTCTTCTCTCACTTCCCTGTCCCCTCTTTCTTTCCCTCCTCTTTCACCTTTCTCCCCCATTCCCCAGAGTGCCTGAGCTCTGAGTTTAATGGAGTCCAGAACTCCAGAGAGCGGGCCTGGCAGAAGAAGCAGCCTTCCCCAGCCTGGAGGCAGTGTGCTGGGGTAACAACAGCAGGCCTCTTCCCCTCTCCTGGATCCCCTCCAACCAAGCTCCTCAGCCAACCTTCCCCCTGCTTGATTTATTCATGAAGTTTATTTGAACAATGTACAACAAAAACATAAGTCTCAGAAATTAGAAGTGACGTGTCGCACCAGATTTATCTGACAACTAACTCATGTATATCTGCAGTCCCTCTCTATTTATCTTACTTTCTCTTGTTGTTTACATAAAGGTCTATTTTTCACATTATGTCCCACCCACCCTTTTTGTTTTCTTTACTGGCCCTGTTCTGCTATAGCATTCCCTGTCTCTCTCTCTCTGTCTCTGTCTCCCTGTCTCTCTCTCTGTTTCTCTCCCTGTCTCTCTCTCTCTGTTTCTCTCTCCCTGTCTCTCTCTCTCTGTTTCTCTCTCCCTGTCTCTCTCTCTCTGTTTCTCTCTCCCTGTCTCTCTCTCTGTTTCTCTCTCCCTGTCTCTCTCTCTCTGTTTCTCTCTCCCTGTCTCTCTCTCTCTGTTTCTCTCTCTCTGTTTCTCTCTCTCTGTTTCTCTCTCCCTGTCTCTCTCTCTCTGTTTCTCTCTCCCTGTCTCTCTCTCTGTTTCTCTCTCCCTGTCTCTCTCTCTCTGTTTCTCTCTCCCTGTCTCTCTCTCTCTGTTTCTCTCCCTCGCTCCGTCTCTCTGTCTCTCTCTCCCTGTCTCACTCCCTCGCTCCGTCTCTCTGTCTCTCTCTCCCTGTCTCTCTCTCTCTCTCCCTGTCTCTCTCTCTCTGTTTCTCTCTCCCTGTCTCTCTCTCTCTGTTTCTCTCCCTTGCTCCGTCTCTCTCTCTCTGTCTCTCTCTCCCTGTCTCTCTCTCTCTGTTTCTCTCCCTCGCTCCGTCTCTCTGTCTCTCTCTCTCTCTCCCTGTCTCTCTCCCTCGCTCCGTCTCTCTGTCTCTCTCTCCCTGTCTCTCTCTCTCTCTGTTTCTCTCCCTCGCTCCGTCTCTCTGTCTCTCTCTCCCTGTCTCTCTCTCTCTTATGTCTCTCTCTCTCTCTGTCTCTCTGCCTCTCTCTCTGTCGCTCTCTCACTCTCTCCTTATCTCACCTCTGTCTCTCCCTTCTGTCTCTCTCTCTCTGTCTCTCTCTCCCTGTCTCTCTCTCTCCCTGTCTCTCTCTCTCTGTTTCTCTCTCCCTGTCTCTCTCTCTCTGTCTCTCTCTCCCTGTCTCTCTCTCTCCCTGTCTCTCTCTCTCTGTTTCTCTCCCTCGCTCCGTCTCTCTCTCTCTGTCTCTCTCTCCCTGTCTCTCTCTCTCTGTTTCTCTCCCTCGCTCCGTCTCTCTGTCTCTCTCTCCCTGTCTCTCTCCCTCGCTCCGTCTCTCTGTCTCTCTCTCCCTGTCTCTCTCTCTCTCTCTGTTTCTCTCCCTCGCTCCGTCTCTCTGTCTCTCTCTCCCTGTCTCTCTCTCTCTTATGTCTCTCTCTCTCTCTGTCTCTCTGCCTCTCTCTCTGTCGCTCTCTCACTCTCTCCTTATCACACCTCTGTCTCTCCCTTCTGTCTCTCTCTCTCTGTCTCTCTCTCCTCTGTCTCTCTCTCTCTGTCTCTCTCTCCTCTGTCTCTCTCTCTCCTCTGTCTCTCTCTCTCCTCTGTCTCTCTCTCTGTCTCTCTCTCCCTGTCTCTCTCTCTCTGTTTCTCTCTCCCTGTCTCTCTCTCTCTGTTTCTCTCCCTCGCTCCGTCTCTCTCTCTCTGTCTCTCTCTCCCTGTCTCTCTCTCTCTGTTTCTCTCCCTCGCTCCGTCTCTCTGTCTCTCTCTCTCCCTGTCTCTCTCCCTCGCTCCGTCTCTCTGTCTCTCTCTCCCTGTCTCTCTCTCTCTGTTTCTCTCCCTCGCTCTGTCTCTCTGTCTCTCTCTCTCCCTGTCTCTCTCCCTCGCTCCGTCTCTCTGTCTCTCTCTCCCTGTCTCTCTCTCTCTCTGTTTCTCTCCCTCGCTCCGTCTCTCTGTCTCTCTCTCCCTGTCTCTCTCTCTCTTATGTCACTCTCTCTCTCTGTCTCTCTGCCTCTCTCTCTGTCGCTCTCTCACTCTCTCCTTATCTCACCTCTGTCTCTCCCTTCTGTCTCTCTCTCTCTGTCTCTCTCTCTCTGTCTCTCTCTCCCTGTCTCTCTCTCTCCCTGTCTCTCTCTCTCTGTTTCTCTCTCCCTGTCTCTCTCTCTCTGTCTCTCTCTCCCTGTCTCTCTCTCTCCCTGTCTCTCTCTCTCTGTTTCTCTCCCTCGCTCCGTCTCTCTCTCTCTGTCTCTCTCTCCCTGTCTCTCTCCCTCGCTCCGTCTCTCTGTCTCTCTCTCCCTGTCTCTCTCTCTCTCTCTGTTTCTCTCCCTCGCTCCATCTCTCTGTCTCTCTCTCCCTGTCTCTCTCTCTCTTATGTCTCTCTCTCTCTCTCTGTCTCTCTGCCTCTCTCTCTGTCGCTCTCTCACTCTCTCCTTATCTCACCTCTGTCTCTCCCTTCTGTCTCTCTCTCTCTGTCTCTCTCTCCTCTGTCTCTCTCTCTCTGTCTCTCTCTCCTCTGTCTCTCTCTCTCCTCTGTCTCTCTCTCTCCTCTGTCTCTCTCTCTCTGTCTCTCTCTCCTCTGTCTCTCTCTCTGTCTCTCTCTCCCTGTCTCTCTCTCCCTGTCTCTCTCTCTCTGTCGCTCTCTCACTCTCTCCTTATCTCTCCTCTGTCTCTCCCTTCTGTCTCTCTCTCTCTCTCTGTTTCTCTCCCTCGCTCTGTCTCTCTGTCTCTCTCTGTTTCTCTCCCTCGCTCTGTCTCTCTGTCTCTCTCTCCCTCCCTCTCCGTCTCTCTGTCCCTCTCTCTCTCTGTCTCTCTCCCTCGCTCTGTCTCTCTCTCCCTCTCTGTTTCTCTCCCTTGCTTTGTCTCTCTCCCTCCCTCTCCGTCTCTCTGTCTCTCTGTCTCTGTCTCTGTCTCTCTGTCTCTCTCTCTCTCTCTCTCTGTCTCTCTCTCTCTCTCTCTCTGTCTCTCTCTCTCTCTCTCTGTCTCTCTCTCTCTCTCAGTCTCTCTCTCTCTCTCCGTCTCTCTCCGTCTCTCCGTCTCTCTCCGTCTCTCTCTGTCTCTCCGTCTCTCTGTCTCTCTCTCCTCTGACTCTCTCTGTCGCTCTCTCACTCTCTCCTTATCTCTCCTCTGACTCTCTCTCTGTCTCTCTCTCCCTCCCTCTCCGTCTCTCTCCGTCTCCCTCTCCGTCTCTGTCTCTCTCTCCTCTGTCTCTCTCTTCTGTCTCTCTCTCCCTCCCTCTCAGATTCTCTCTTTCCTTCTCTCTCTCTCTCCGTCTCTCTCTCTTTCTCTGTCTCTCCTCTGTCTCAGGTCACTGTGTATTGTAAGTCTGCCATGCTAAGCTCTCCTCTTCAGGCTGGAAAGGGGGAGGAGAAAGAGAAAGAAACTAAGGGAGGAGTTATTTTCTCTCCCTCTTCGTGCCTCTGTAAGCTGCGTGCCTGTCAGCTCTCCTCGAGTGCATGCAAGAATGTGCAGGTTGCCCTCTTTTCTCTTCACCCCTCCTCCCCCTCTCTCCTTTTCTCTCCTCCGGCCATTTTCTCTGCTCAATCCCTTTTTTCTGTGCTTTCTTCTACCTTCCTATTCTCCCTCCCCTCTCTCCTCCTCCTTTCACCTTCCTATTCTCACTCCCATCCCTCCTCCTACCTTCCTATTCTTCTCCCCCTCTCTCCTCCTCATTCTACCTTCCTATTCATCCTCCCCTCTCTCCTCCTCCTTCTACCTTCCTATTCTCCCTCCCATCCCTCCTCCTTCTACCTTCCTATTCATCCTCCCCTCTCTCCTCCTCCTTCTACCTTCCTATTCATCCTCCCCTCTCTCCTCCTTCTTCTACCTTCCATCTCTCCTCCTCCTTCTACCTTCCTATTCATCCTCCCATCTCTCGTCCTTCTTCTACCTTCCTATTCTCCCTCCCATCCCTCCTCCTTCTACCTTCCTATTCTCCCTCCCATCCCTCCTCCTTCTTCTACCTTCCTATTCTCCCTCCCATCTCTCCTCCTTCTTCTACCTTCCTATTCTTCTCCCCCTCTCTCCTCCTCCTTCTACCTTCCTATTCTCCCTCCCATCCCTCCTCCTTCTACCTTCCTATTCTCCCTCCCATCCCTCCTCCTTCTTCTACCTTCCTATTCTCCCTCCCATCTCTCCTCCTTCTTCTACCTTCCTATTCATCCTCCCCTCTCTCCTCCTCCTTCTACCTTCCTATTCTCCCTCCCATCCCTCCTCCTTCTACCTTCCTATTCATCCTCCCCTCTCTCCTCCTCCTTCTACCTTCCTATTCTCCCTCCCATCCCCCTCCTTCTACCTTCCTATTCATCCTCCCCTCTCTCCTCCTCCTTCTACCTTCCTATTCATCCTCCCCTCTCTCCTCCTTCTACCTTCCTATTCATCCTCCCCTCTCTCCTCCTCCTTCTACCTTCCTATTCTCCCTCCCATCCCCCTCCTTCTACCTTCCTATTCATCCTCCCCTCTCTCCTTCTTCTACCTTCCTATTCATCCTCCCCTCTCTCCTTCTTCTACCTTCCTATTCATCCTCCCCTCTCTCCTTCTTCTACCTTCCTATTCTCCCTCCCATCTCTCCTCCTTCTTCTACCTTCCTATTCTCCCTCCCATCCCCCCGCCTTCTACCTTCCTACTCCACACCCTTCTCTCCCCCCCCACACACACACACACACAGGCAGGCTGGGTTTGTTTGCCTGACTGCCCTCCAGGAATGATAGCTGGGACACAGAAACACTCCTTTATAAGCCACAGGCTGCTGGAGCGACTGCAGAGAGGATGAGGAGGCTGAGGAGGAGGAGGGGGTAGAGGAGAAGATAAAATGAGCGGAGTGATGAGGAGAAACCGAGAGGCGGATTATGACAACGGAGGCTAAAGGATCGAGGCCTGCTGAAGTGTGATACTGTACTAAACGTTGATCACTTATTGATCCATGCAGACTGGTTTAAAACTCGCTGGATCGTGGATCGTTTAAGAAGCCTGTCCTGCGTCCACCTCTCTCTCTCTCTCTCTCTCTCTCTCTCTCTCTCTCTCTCAGGCAAACTAAACACTATGCAGGCAACACTAGAGATATTAACTCACACACTGGTTTGCAGACAGTTATGTGAGACCACTGTATATCTCAGGGTTCAGTTGGGGCTCAGCTAACGTCACACACACTAATTGGATTCAGTGAATAATTCAATGTTTCGTTGTTGCTCCAATGAATGGCATACTTCACCGCTTTTCTCTGTCTCACAAACACACATTATTTCATACTACTTGTGTACACGCATACAACCATTACAGTGCCTTGCAAAAGTATTCATCCCCCTTGGCGTTCTTCCTATTTTGTTGCGTTACAACCAGTAATTTAAATGTATTTTTTATTTGGATTTCATGTAATGGACATACACAAAATTGTCCAAATGGGTGAAGTGAAATGTAAAAAAGAACTTGTTTCAAAAATGAAAACAGAAAACTAGTGATGCGTGTATATGTATTCACCCCCTTTGCTATGAAGCCCCTAAATAATATCTGGTGCTACAAATTACCTCCAGATGTCACACGATACAGTCCACCTGTGTGCAATCTAAGTGTCACATGATCTGTCACATGATCTCAGTATATATACACCTGTTCTGAAAGGCCCCAGAGTCTGCAACACCACAAAGCAAGGCGCACCACCAAGCAAGTGGCACCATGAAGACCAAGGAGCTCTCCAAACAGGTCAGGGACAAAGTTGTGGAGAAGTACAGATCAGGGTTGGGTTATAAAAAACGATCAAACTCTTTGAACATCCCACGGAGAACCATTAAATCCATTATTAACCTGTTAAGACTCTAGGGGCAGTATTTCATTTTTGGATAAAAAGACGTGCCCGTTTTAAGCGCAATATTTTGTCACGAAAAGATGCTCGACTATGCATGGAATTGATAGCTTTGGAAAGAAAACACTCTGACGTTTCCAGAACTGCAAAGATTTTCACTGTGAGTGCCCTAGAACAAAACCTTCAGGCAAAACCAAGATGTTTCAGCAACCAGGAAATGAACAGGATTTCCGAAGCTACGTTTTCCATGATCTCCTTATATGGCTGTGAATGCGCCAGGAATGAGCCTGCACTTTCTGTCGTTTCCCCAAGGTGTCTGCAGCATTGTGACGTATTTGCAGGCATATCATTGGAAGATTGACCATAAGAGACTACATTTACCAGGTGTCCCGCACGGTGTCCTGCGTGGAAATTGGTGCGTAAAACTCAGCTACTAGTATTTTTCCATGCGATTCTGAGAACAAGGCAAGCTTCCAGGAACGGCATTTCAATGAAGAGATATATGACAAAACACCTTGAGGATTGATTCAAACAACGTTTGTCATGTTTCAGTCGATATTATGGAGTTAATTCGGAAAAAAGTTCGACGTGTAGGTGACTGAATTTTCGGTTAGTTTCGGTACCCAAATGCATAGTAACAAAACGGAACGATGTGTCCTACACAAAGAATCTTTCAGGAAAAACTGGACATCTGCTATGTAACTGAGAGTCTCCTCATTGAAACATCTGAAGTTCTTCAAAGGTAAATTATTTTAGTTGATTCCTTTGCTGGTTTTTGTGAATATGTTGCGTGCTAAATGCTAACGCTAAATGCTAAGCTAGCTATCAACACTCTTACACAAATGATTGATTTTCTCTGGTTCAAAAGCATATTTTGAAAATCTGAGATGACAGGATTGTTAAGAAAAGGATAAGCTTGAAAGCAGGCATATTTATTTCATTTCATTTGCGATTTTTAGAAATCGCTAACGTTGCGTTATGGTAATGAGCTTGAGGCTGTAGTCAGGAACCCGCATGCGGGGGGGGGGGGGGGGGGGGGGGGGGGGGGGGGTGTAGTATGAAGTTCAAAAATTGAAAGAATATGGCACCAAAACCAGACCAGGCAAGGAGGGAATTAATCAGAGAGGCAACAAAGAGGTCAAAGGTAACCCTGAAGGAGATGCAAAGCTCCACAGCGAAGATTGGAGTATCTGTCCATAGGACCACTTTAAGCCGTACACTCCACAGAGCTAGATATATAGAAGACTGTCCAGAAAAAAAGCCATTGCTTAAAGAAAAGATTAAGCAAACACGTTTAGTGTTCGCCGAAAGGCATGCGGGAGACTCCCAAAACATATGGTAGAAGGTACTCTGGTCAGATGAGACTAAAATTGAGCTTTTTGGCAGTCAAGGAAAACGCTACGTCTGGCGCAAACCCAACACCTCTCATCACCCCGAGAACACCATCCCCACAGAGAAGCATGGTGATTGCAGCATAATGCCGTGGGGATGTTTTTCATCGGCAGGGACTGGGAAACTGGAAAATGAAACCTGTTTCAGTCTTCCAGAGATTTGAGACTGGTACAGAGGTTCACCTTCCAGCAGGACAATGACCCTAAGCATACTGCTAAAGCAACACTCATGTGGTTTAAGGGGAAACATTTAAATGTCTTGGAATGGCCTAGTCAAAGCCCAGACCTCAATCCAATTGAGAATCTGTGGTATGACTTAAAGATTGCTGTACCCCAGCAGAACCCATCCAACTTGAATGAGCTGGAGCAGTTTTGCTTTGAAGAATGGGCAAAAATCCCAGTGGCTAGATGTGCCAAGCTTATAGAGACATACCCCAAGAGACTTGCAGCTGTATTTCCTGCAAAAGGTGACTCTACAAAGTATTGACTTTGGGGGGTGAATAGTAATGCATGCTCAAGTTTTCTGTAGTTTTTTTGTCTTATATCTTGTTTGTTTCACAATAACAAATATTTTGCATCTTCAAAGTGGTAGGCATGTTGTGTAAATCAAATTAAACAAACCCCCCCAACAATATATTTTAATTCCAGGTTGTAAGGCAACAAAATAGGAAAAATGCCAAGGGGGGTGTATACTTTCGCAAGCCACTATAATGATACTCAGTGCACACACACACACACACACACACACACACACACACACACACACACACACACACACACACACACACACACACACACACACACACACACCTGGACTGATTGACGTTTGCCTACAGCTCATTAAAAGTCACAGACTCAATTATTCAGTAGGTCTGAACAGGGTTTTTTTCTGGAGGGATAGAGGAAGGATGGAGAGATGAAGGGATTGAGAGAGGGATGGAGGTGAAGGTGGGGGAATGGAGGTGAAGGTGGAGGAATGGAGGTGAAGGTGGGGGAATGAGGTGAAGGTGGAGGAATGGAGGTGAAGGTGGAGGAATGGAGGTGAAGGTGGAGGGATGGAGGTGAAGGTGGGGGGGTGGAGGTGAAGGTGGAGGAATGGAGGTGAAAGTAGAGGAATGGAGGTGAAGGTGGAGGAATGGAGGTGAAGATGGGGGATGGAGGTGAAGATGGAGGAATGGAGGTGAAGGTGAAGGAATTGAGGTGAAGGTAGAGGGATGGAGGTGAAGGGTGGGGGTGAAGGTGGAGGGATGGAGGTGAAGGGATGAAGGTAGAGGGATGGAGGTGAAGGTGGGGGATGGAGGTGAAGGTGGAGGAATGGAGGTGAAGGTGGAGGAATGGAGGTGAAGGTAGAGGGATGGAGGTGAAGGGATGAAAGTGGAGGAATGGAGGAATGGAGGTGAAGGTGGAGGCATGAAGGTGAAGGTAGAGGGATGGAGGTGAAGGTGGAGGAATGGAGGTGAAGGTGGAGGGATGGGTGGAATAACTTGAACGTTCTGGCGATACATTTGGTCCTTTCTAGGATGGCCATCTAGTGGATAGCGTTGTTCAGGGCACATAGATACCGTTCTCTACCAGCTCCAAGCTGAAAACCCATTCGGGCTTCAAGCTCCGGTATGCAGTACCCTAATGTCTTCGTCACTCTCGCACACGCACTCACTTCCTGGTTTAAGCTCAGGTCCGTACTGCTCCCATGATGCCCAGCTGTAACCAATGAACATTCCAGTTGAGCTTGTTTTACTCCTTTCACATTTCTGCCCTCAGCCTTTAAGGGGGCTAGCGAACAAATATGTGCAGACTTGTGTCCGAACTGTGCTTGCCCTTTTATGGCGGCCCAGTGCTGGTGACCTTGTAGACCCCAAACTGAGGAAAGGGGTGTGTATGTGGGTGTGTGGGTATGTGGGGAGGGGGGGGGCACAATGCACTGAGGGGTCAGACATAGCATGTCTGTTCGACCTCCACCTCACCTCGGGGTGTCTTTCTCTCTGTGACCTCTGAACTATTAGTTGTCTGCCTGCTTACTGTCACGCCTGGCTGTGTAGTCCCTTGACTGGTAGACTGACATTGAACGGCAGCCTGGTGTATCTTTATATGACATTTATATGAGCACTCCTTCAGAACTGAGAAGATCTCCCAGAGCTACGTCCTGTCTACGATGATGTCACTTCTCTCCTTTTAGTAAAGAACAGCATCAGTCTTACTGGGCATGCTCCGTAGAGCTCCACATTTGTCTCTTTCATAAACCTAGTAACAATTTAATGATCTCTTTATAGTTCTCTCCATTTCTCTCTCTTTCACACACACTCTATATCTTTATTGGCATGGGAAACATGTTAACCTGTTGCGACGAGCAATCCCGTATCCGGGATCCTATTTATAGCCTCAAAGCTCATTACCATAACGCAACGTTAACTATTCATGAAAATCGCAAATGAAATGAAATAAATATATTTGCTCTCAAGCTTAGCCTTTTGTTAACAACACTGTCATCTCAGATTTTCAAAATATGCTTTTGAACCATAGCTAAACAAGCATTTGTGTAAGAGTATTGATAGCCTAGCATAGCATTAAGCCTAGCATTCAGCATGCAACATTTTCACAAAAACAAGAAAAGCATTCAAATAAAATCATTTACCTTTGAAGAACTTCAGATGGGGGACTTCTAGATTTAAAGGGGTGGTGGGGGACTTCTAGGCTTAAAGGGGGCGGGGGACTTCTAGACTTAAAAGGGTGGTGGGGGACTTCTAGGTTTAAAGGGGTGGTGGGGGACTTCTAGACTTAAAGGGGTGGTGGGGGACTTCTAGGTTTAAAGGGGGTGGGGACTTCTAGGTTTAAAGGGGGTGGGGGACTTCTAGACTTAAAGGGGTGGTGGGGGACTTCTAGGCTTAAACGGGGTGGGGACTTCTAGGCTTAAAGGGGTGGGGACTTCTAGGCTTAAAGGGGGTGGGGACTTCTAGGCTTAAAGGGGGTGGGGACTTCTAGGCTTAAAGGGGGTGGGGACTTCTAGGCTTAAAGGGGGTAGGGACTTCTAGGCGTAAAGGGGTGGGGACTTCTAGGCTTAAGGGGGTGGGGACTTCTAGGCTTAAAGGGGTGGGGACTTCTAGACTTAAAGGGGTGGGGGGACTTCTAGACTTAAAGGGGTGGGGACTTCTAGACTTAAAGGGGTGGTGGGACTTCTAGACGGAAAGGGGTGGGGACTTCTAGACTTAAAGGGGTGGGGACTTCTAGACGTAAAGGGGGTGGGGACTTCTAGACTTAAAGGGGTGGGGGACTTCTAGACGTAAAGGGGTGGGGACTTCGAGACGTAAAGGGGTGGGGGGACTTCTAGACGTAAAGGGGGGTGGGGGACTTCTAGACTAAAGGTGGTGGGGACTTCTAGACGTAAAGGGGTGGGGACTTCTAGGTTTAAAGGGGTGGGGACTTCTAGACTTAAAGGGGTGGGGTGAAATCTAGACTTAAAGGGGTGGGGGACTTCTAGGTTTAAAGGGGGTGGGGACTTCTAGACGTAAAGGGGTGGGGGGACTTCTAGGTTTAAAGGGGTGGGGACTTCTAGACGTAAAGGGGTGGGGGGACTTCTAGACATAAAGGGGTGGGGGGACTTCTAGACTTAAAGGGGTGGGGGGACTTCTAGACGTAAAGGGGTGGTGGGACTTCTAGACTAAAAGGGTGTGAACAGGGAGTACAGCAGAGGGCAGAGGACACACCCCTGGGGGGCCCATGTGTTAAGAGTCAGTGTGGAGGAGGTGTTGTCATGCCGTGACCTGTCAAAGAGAGAGAAGAGGCACATAACACTCCTGGTGAAAACTCTGTTCACGCATGTGAGGGAATCACTGATATGTCAGGGATTGGACAAGTGATATGAATGTTTATTGCCTATATCATTAATCCAACCAGATCAGATCAAATCTGGGTTCAGAATGGCATGCTGACTGTTCCTTTCTTAGCTGAGCGTCGTGCCACAGCTGCATGGATTCTACCTTTAACAATTAACATGACAAGTCAAGATCTTTCATCTCCCTGAAACATGTGAATGGACCTCACTTGCCTGTTTGTTACAATTGAATAATTAACTGCCTGTTTGTGGTGCTTTAACATGGGGAACCTCTCTACTCTCTGACTAAGGCTGGTTGAGGGTTCCACAAGAAACCAAAAGGGTGTAGGTGTGGATGACAACGTTCCGCTGTGAGATCTTACAATAGAACACCCCCTCTCCCTAGGTGTTCCTTAAATTTACATCTGGGGATTAGGAAGGGGGGATTTTATTCTGGAATAGTTTATGTGTCGGGGGGCTAGGGTCAGTCTGTTATATCTGGAGTATTTCTCATGTCTTATCCTGTGTGAATATAAGTTCTCTCTCTCTCTCTCTCTCAATTCAAGGGGCTTTATTGGCATGGGAAACATGTGTTAACATTGCCAAAGCAAGTGAGGTAGACAACGTACAAAGTGAATATATAAAGTGAAAAACAACAAAAATTAACAGTAAACATTACACATACAAAAGTTTCAAAACAGTAAAGACATTACAAATGTCATATTATATATATATATATATACAGTGTTTTAACAATGTACAAATGGTTAAAGGACACAAGATAAAATAAATAAGCATAAATATGGGTTGTATTTACAATGGTGTTTGTTCTTCACTGGTTGCCCTTTTCTCGTGGCAACAGGTCACAAATCTTGCTGCTGTGATGTCACACTGTGGAATTTCACCCAGCTCAGTTTCCACCTCATTTTGTGGGCAGTGAGCACATAGCCTGTCTTCTCTTGAGAGCCATGTCTGCCTACGGCGGCCTTTCTCAATAGCAAGGCTATGCTCACTGAGTCTGTACATAGTTGTCCTGGGGCTCTGTAGGGTGTGTTTGTGTTTGTGTTTGTGAACAGAGCCCCAGGACCAGCTTGCTTTAGGGGACTCTTCTCCAGGTTCATCTCTCTGTAGGTGATGGCTTTGTTATGGAAGGTTTGTGAATCGCTTCCTTTTAGGTGGTTGTAGAATTTAACGGCTCTTTTCTGGGTTTTGATAATTAGTGGGTATCGGCCTAATTCTGTTCTGCATGCATTATTTGGTGTTCTAAGTTGTACACGGAGGATATTTTTGCAGAATTCTGTGCAGAGTGCAGAGTCTCAATTGGGTGTTTGTCCCATTTTGTGAAGTCTCTCTCTCTCTCTCTTTCTCTCTCATATATATATATTATTATTATTTTTTTTTGACTTTGCTGGTTCATGAACATTTGGCCATCTTCTGTTATAATCTCCACCCGGCACAGCCAGAAGAGGACTGGCCACCCCTCATTGCCTGGTTCCTCTCTAGGTTTCTTCCTAGGTTTTGGCCTTTCTAGGGAGCCTTGCCTAGCCACCGTGCTTCTACAGCTGTATTGCTTGCTGTTTGGGGTTTTAGGCTGGGTTTCTGTACAGCACTTTGTGACATCAGCTGATATAAGAAGGGCTTTATTAATAAATTTGATTGATTGAGGGAACAAGAATAGGAGGGAGGGGTGGGAGGACTCAGGAAGGGGCTCATTCCCAGTGAATACAGGTGGAATTAATGGGAAGTGGCAGGAAAGGGCTGAATGTGTTTCACCTCCTGAAAGCCTAGAGGATTACAACACACACACACACACACACAAGCTCTCTCTCACTGTCTCTCTCGCTCTCTCTCACACACACACACACACACACACACACACACACACACACACAAGCTCTCTCTCACTGTCTCTCTCGCTCTCACACACACAAGCTCTCTCTCACTGTCTCTCTCGCTCTCTCTCACACACACACACACACACAAGCTCTCTCTCACTGTCTCTCTCGCTCTCACACACACACAATCTCTCTCTCACTGGCTCTCTCGCTCTCACACACACACAAGCTCTCTCTCACTCTCTCTCGCTCTCACACACACACAAGCTCTCTCTCACTGTCTCTCTCGCTCTTTCACACACACAAGCTCTCTCTCACTGTCTCTCTCGCTCTCACACACACACAAGCTCTCTCTTACTGTCTCTCTCGCTCTCACACACACACACACACAAGCTCTCTCTCTCACTGTCTGTCTCGCTCTTACACACACAAGCTCTCTCTCACTGTCTCTCTCGCTCTCACACACACACAATCTGACACACTCACACACTAACTCTGCTTCCTCTCACACATAAACCCTTGTCACGACTTCCGCCGAAGTCGGTTCCTCTCCTTGTTCGGGCGGAGTCTGGCGGTCAACATCATCGGCTTTCTAGCCATCGCCGATCCACCTTTCATTTTTCCATTTGTCTTGTCTTGTTTTCCTACACACCTGGTTTCAATTCCCTCAGTATTAGACGTGTATATAACCCTCTGTTCCCCTCCATGTCTGTGTGAGGAATTGTTTGTTGTTTTGTGTATCTGCACGCTAGACTGGTTTGCGCAGGATTATGTCAACCCATATTGTGTTTAGTGTTCTTAGTGCTGTGTGTTTTTGTTTGCAGAAATAAAAGGCTCCTTTGACTACCCAACTTCTGCTCTCCTGCGCCTCACTCCCTTACAGACAGTTACGCATACCTATCAAGTCTATTCCTTGTGAAATTCAGAATCTAACTTCAATATTCAATACGCAACGCTACACTTACATCAGTGCGGCCTCTTACAGGGTTCTATTTTATGAATCCCTCTTTCCTCCTGTTTCCCCTCCATCCCTCTCGTTTGAAAGGCACCGGTAGGAAAGGCACCAGTCTGCTTCATAACCCCATGACACAAATACATAGAAAAGAAAAGGGGAAAATAAAACACAAAACGGAGGGGAGAAGAAGAGAGAGAGGAGGGGAGAAGAAGAGAGAGAGAGCGGAGGGGAGAAGGAGAGAGAGAGAGAGAGAGAGAGGAGGGGAGAAGAAGAGAGAGAGGAGGGGAGAAGAAGAGAGAGAGAGAGAGAGGAGGGGAGAAGAAGAGAGAGAGAGGGAGGAGGGGAGAAGAAGAGAGAGAGAGGGAGGAGAGAGAGAGAGAGAGGGAGAGAGAGAAGAGGGGGAGAAGAAGAGAGAGGGAGGGTAGAAGAAGAGAGAGAGAGAAAGAGGAGGGGAGAAGAAGAGAGAGAGAGAGACAGTAGGGGAGAAGAAGAGAGAGAGAGAGAGAGAGAGAGAGAGAGAGAGAGAGGGAGAAGAAGAGAGAGAGAGCGAGACAGGAGGGGAGAAGAAGAGAGAGAGAGAAAGAGGAGGGGAGAAGAAGAGAGAGGAGGGAGAAGAAGAGAGAGAGAAAGAGGAGGGGAGAAGAAGAGAGAGAGAGAGGGAGAAGAAGAGAGAGAGAGAGAGAGAGAGGAGGAGAAGAAGAGAGAGAGAGGGGGAGAAGAAGAAGAGAGAGAGAGAGGGGAGGGGAGAGAGAGAGAGAGAGAGAGAGGGAGGGGAGAAGAAGAGAGAGAGAGAAAGAGGAGGGGAGAAGAAAGAGAGAGAGAGAAGGAGGAGAAGAGAAGAGAGAGAGAGAGAGAGGAGGGGAGAGAGAGAGAGAGAGAGAGAGAGAGAGAGAGAGGAGGGGAGAAGAAAGAGAGAGAGGAGGGGAGAAGAAGAGAGAGAGAGGAGGGTTTGAAGAAGAGAGAGAGAGAGAGAGAGAGAGGGGAGAAGGAGAGAGAGAGGAGGGGAGAAGGAGAGAGAGAGGAGGGGAGAAGGAGAGAGAGAGAGGAGGGTTTGAAAGAGAGAGAGAGGAGGGTTTGAAGAAGAGAGAGAGAGGAGGGGAGAAGGAGAAAGAGAGAGGAGGGGAGAAGGAGCGAGAGAGAGAGAGGAGGGTAGAAGAAGAGAGAGAGAGGAGGGGAGAAGGAGAGAGAGGAGGGGAGAAGGAGAGAGAGAGAGGAGGGGAGAAGGAGAGAGAGGAGGGGAGAAGGAGAAAGAGGAGGGCAGAAGGAGAGAGAGAGAGAAAGGAAGAAGAGGGGATAAGGAGAGAGGAGAAAGAGCAGGAGAAGAACAGAGCACTAGAGGAGAGGATCAGACTGCTGGAGGAGAGGGTGAGGGGGATGGAGGAGAGGGTGAGGGGGATGGCATGTGACAGAAAACAACCCATTAGAGGTGGCCACCCCCGCAGAGAAGCCAGGAGAACAGCCCACCTCAACTCCCGACAATAGTCTCAAAACCACAGCAGAACATTCCAGCCCAGATCCTGACCATAGCGTCGACATCACAGCAAGACAGACAAATGAAGAACCCCAAACCCAGGAGATCCCACCCCCTCTCAGCACCCCCCCGGCCAGCTACCCTGATAGCCCTCCTGACAACTCCCCCACACCCACTGAGGACTTACACAAGACACAGATTGTACTCCTTATGGATCAAAACAGGAAATATTTACAAGGGGATAAAAAAAACGTTTTCTCAACGTTTTCTAAACTCCGGTGTCCAAACACTCAGTGTGCCTTAGACCTTCCGTCTGAGGACAAACTAGGCCCACCCAGCTACATAATACACAAAGGCCCAAACAACCTGAGAGCACAGCAGGAAAGGGTGTCCACAGCACTCAAGGGAAAGATTGAAAAGCCTCTTCCACTTTCCCCAACGCACAAGTGGTTATCTCTACCCTGCAGCTGGTAATCGCAAGTATGTCCCGTGACTGTGGCTCAAAACCCAACATTTTCCTGGCCCACCACTCCACCCTGGACTTGAACAGCTTCATGACCAGGTCCACCTATACAAGGCAGCAGTGCCAACCTTCGCCCGGAACCTAAAGGATAGCGCTCTCAAACGCAGCCCCAACACTCCACACAGGAGCAACAGATCAATAGACACCCTACGCAGACCAGCGAGACACCCTCCCAGACCTACAGGACCCCCCCCCCCAGACCTACACATAGAGGACCCACGCTGAGAGTACCTACATCCAGACCACAACACCACATCCACACCTCCACCCCAACCAATCAAAACCCCCCTAAGTCAACCATGCCCAATCCCCATCCAGGCCTCCCATTAGATCAGACCTATGCCCCTCCAGCCCACCCCACTCCCGCAAAGAGGGCCTCAAAATGGAAGTCACACATACGCACAGGCCGTCAGCAGGCAAACAGGCCCAAACCCCACTCTTACACTAGCCCAAGCCAATGGAATGTACCAGATGCTCAACAGGCTCTGCTCACACTTACTGGCCTGAGGCCAAACCACACAACCAACAACATTGGACCCTTTATGGAACACAAAGCCTTGATTATCTCATCCTAGAATATCCAAGGCCTGAAGTCATCTGCCTTAGGCCTAAAGAGCAGGAACCTGGACTTCATCAAAGAAATTGGAAATACAGACATTGTCATCCTACAAGAAACCTGGTATAGAGGAGACGGACCCACTGGTTGCCCTCTAGGTTACAGAGAGCTTATAGTCCCATCCACCAAACTACCAGGTGTGAAACAGGGAAGGGACTCAGGAGGGTATGCTACTTTGTTAAAGAGGAGACCTAACCCACTCTATTAACTTAATCAAAGCAGGAACATTTTACATCTGGCTAGAAATGAATAAGGAAATTATCTCAACAGAGAAAAATTTCCTCCTGTGTGCTACTTATATCCCCTCACTAGAATCCCCATACTTTAATGAAGACAGCTTCTCCATCCTGGAGGGGGAAATCAATCATTTCCAGGCCCAGGGACATGTACTAGTCTGTGATGACCTAAATGCCAGAACCGGACAAGAACTTGACACCCTCAGCACACAGGGGGACAAACACCTGCCTGGAGGTGACAGCATTCCATCCCCCATATGCCCCCCTAGGCACAACTATGACAACATAACCAACAAAAACGGGTCACAACTCCTGCAGCTCTGTCGCACGCTGGGTATGTACGTAGTCAATGTTAGGCTTCGAGGGGACTCCTATGGTAGGTACAACTATAGCTCATTTCTTGGCAGTAGTACTGTAGACTACTTTATCACTGACCTCAACCCAGAGTCTCTCAGAGCGTTCACAGTCAGCCCACTGACCTCAACCCAGAGTCTCTCAGAGCGTTCACAGTCAGCCCACTGACCTCAACCCAGAGTCTCTCAGAGCGTTCACAGTCAGCCCACTGACCTCAACCCAGAGTCTCTCAGTTCACAGTCGCCCACTGACCTCAACCCAGAGTCTCTCAGAGCGTTCCAGTCACTGACCTCAACCCAGAGTCTCTCAGAGCGTTCACAGTCAGCCCACTGACCTCAACCCAGAGTCTCTCAGAGCGTTCACAGTCAGCCCACTGACCTCAACCCAGAGTCTCTCAGAGCGTTCAGTCAGTCACTGCCCACTGAGTCCTCAACCAGTCAGCCCACTGTCTCTCAGAGCGTTCACAGTCAGCCCACTGACCTCAACCCAGAGTCTCTCAGAGCGTCAACCCAGTCTCTCAGAGCGTTCACAGTCTCTCAGCCCACTGACCTCACCTCCAGAGTCTCTCAGAGCGTTCACAGTCAGCCCACCTGACCTCAACCTCCAGAGTCTCTCAGAGCGTTCACAGTCAGCCCAGACCCACCCTGAGTCTCTCAACCCAGCCCAGTCTCTCAGAGCGTTCACAGTCAGCCCACTGACCTCAACCCAGAGTCTCTCAGAGCGTTCACAGTCAGCCCACTGACCTCAACCCAGAGTCTCTCAGAGCGTTCACAGTCAGACCTCAACCCAGTCTCTCAGAGCGTTCCTCAGCCCACTGACCTCAGAGTCTCTCAGAGCGTTCACAGTCAGCCCACTGACCTCAACCCAGAGTCTCTCAGAGCGTTCACAGTCAGCCCACTGACCTCAACCCAGAGTCTCTCAGAGCGTTCACAGTCAGCCCACTGACCTCAACCCAGAGTCTCTCAGAGCGTTCACAGTCAGCCCACTGACCTCAACCCAGAGTCTCTCAGAGCGTTCACAGTCAGCCCACTGACCTCAACCCAGAGTCTCTCAGCGAGCAGCCCACTGACCTCACAGTCAGCCCACAGTCAGCCCACTGACCTCAAGTCTCTCAGAGTTCTCTCAGCCCACTGCGTTCACAGTCAGCCCACTGACCTCAACCCAGAGTCTCTCAGTCAGCCCACTGACCTCAGTCTCTCAGCCCACTGACCTCAACCCAGAGTCTCTCAGAGCGTTCACAGTCAGCCCACTGACCTCAACCCAGAGTCTCTCAGAGTGTTCACAGTCAGCCCACTGACCTCAACCCAGAGTCTCTCAGAGTGTTCACAGTCAGCCCACTGACACCCCTATCAGATCACAGAAAAAAAATCTGTCTACTTGAACAGAGCAATACTCAATCATGAGGCATCAAAGCCAAAGGAACAGAGTAATATTAAGAAATGCTATAGATGGAAGGAATGCAGTGTGGAAACATACCAAAAAAACAATTAGGCAACAACAAATTCAATCTTTTAGACAACTTCCTGGACAAAACGTTCCACTGTACTAGCGAACTTGGCAGTAGAAAATCTAAACCGTATATTTGATCTCTCAGCTTCCCTATCAAATATAAACATGTCAAAAAGAAAACCGAAGAAAATGATCAAGAATGACAAAATGGTTTGATGAAGAATGCAAAAAACCTAATAAAGAAATTGAGAAACCTGTCCAACCAAAAACATAGAGACCCAGAAAACCTGAGTCTATGCCTTCACTATGGTGAATCACTAAAAACAGAGACCCAGAAAACCTGAATCACTAAAACACTACAGAAATACAGTGGCAAGAAGAAGGTGAACCCTTTGGAATTACCTGGATTTCTGCATAAATGGGTCATCAAACTTGATCTGAATCTAGGGTCACAACAGTAAACAAATACAGTCTGCTTAAACTAATAACACAATTATACGTTCATGTCTTTATTGAACACACTGTATTAACATTCACAGTGCAGGGTGGGACATGTATGGGAACCCCTGGTTGACCCTCCTTTGGCAGCAATAACCTCAACCAAACGCTTTTTGTAGTTGTGGATCAGACCTGCACAACGGTCAGGAGGAATTTTGGACCGTTCCTTTTTACAAAACTGTTTCAGTTCAGCAATAATTTTGGGATGTCTGGTGTGAACTGCTCTCGAGGTCATGCCACAGCATCTCAATTGGGTTGAGGTCAAGACTCTGACTGGGCCACTCAGGTTGAGGTCAGGACTCTGACTGGGCCACTCAGGTTGAGGTCAGGACTCTGACTGGGCCACTCCAGAATTTTCAAAGAAATCCAGGTATTTCCAAAGGGTTCACATGCTTTTTCTTGCCACTGGAAAAAGAAGGAACAGCACGTAAGAAATCAGCTCAATGTAATTGAAGAATTCATAGACACTAACCACTTCTGGGAAAATTGGAAAACACTTAACACAGAGCTATCTATCCAAAATGGAGATGTCTGGGTAAACCACTTCCCCAATCTTTTTGGCTCTTTAACAAAGAACAGCAAAAACATATACATGATCAAAAACAAATCTTAGAATCAACTGATAAAGACTACCAGAAACCACTGAATTTTCCAATGACCTTGAATGAACTAATGGACAAGATACGAACCCTCCAACCCAAAAAGGCCTGTGGTGTTGATGGTATCCTCCCTGAAATGATAAAATACACAGACCTATATTTAAACTCTTTAACATCATCCTCAGCTTTGGCATCTTCCCCGATATGTGGAACCGAGGACTGATAAATCCCAAATCAACAAAAGTGGAGACAAATTTGACCCCAATAACTACTGTGGGATATGCGTCAACAGCAACCTTGGAAAAATCCTCTGCATTATCATTAACAGCAGACTTGTACATTTCTTCAGTGAAAACAATGTACTCAGCAAATGTCAAACTGGCTTTTTACCAAATTATCTTATGACAGACCACATATTCACAAAGCACGCCCTAACTGACAAACAAACATACCAAAACAAAGGCAACTTCTTCTCATGCTTTGTTGATTTAAAAAAAGCCTTAGACTGAATTTGGCATGAGGGTCTGCTATACACACTGATGGAAAGTGGTTTTGGAGGTAAAACATATGACATTATAAAATCCATGTACACTAAGGCCGATACCCACTAATTATCAAAATCCAGAAAAGAGCCTTTAAATTATACAACCACCTAAAAGGAAGCCAATCCCAAACCATTCATAACAAAGCCATCATCTACAGAGTGATTAACCTGGAGAAGAGTCCCCTAAGCAAGCTGGTCCTGGGTAACACGTTTGCTCCGTCGTCGGCCTCTATGTCACCAGGCTGCTTGTTTATGGCGCACACCTGTTACGCTCATTTGCGCATAATGACACTCACCTGGACTCCATCACCTCCTTGATTACCTTCCCTATATATGCCACTCCCTTTGGTTCCTTCCATTGTCATTGTTTCTGTTTCAGTTTCATGTCTGTGCGTTGTTCTTGTTTTGTTTATTCATTAAATGTATTCATTCTCACTTGCTTCCTGACTCCCAGCACACACATTACACTGGGGCTCTGTTCACAAACACAAACAGACCCCACAGAGCCCCAGGACAGCAACACAATTTGACCCAACCAAATAATGAATAAACAAAAAGATAATTACTTGACACATTGGAAGAAATTCACAGTAAAACAGAGCAAACTAGAATGCTATTTGGCCCTAAACAGAGAGTACACAGTGGCAGAATACCTGACCACTGTGACTGACCCAAACTTAAGGAAAGCTTTGACTATGTACTGTACTATGTACTTTCCTCTGCCTTTTCTCCTGTGTAAAACAGCTGTTCTCCATTCATTCTGCCTCAGCCCAACTCAGGGACAGACATCTTTATTCGGCTAAGCTAACCAACTACAGGAGAACTGCATTCCAGGGGCCTACAGTCACACTGTCAGTCAATCAAACCATACACTAATTTAGCCTTCCAATCAGTTAGTTAAATGTTCATCCAATTAGTTAGTAAGCCAATCAGTGTGCTAAAGCTATGATCTAGCTAGTAATCAGTCATCTAATAGGCAGGGGTGGGAAGTAGCTGCTACATGTAATCTGATTACAACAAACCTGTAACTGTAATCACTTTACCAGCTAAAATATTGTAATCAGATTACAGATACTTTTGAAAAACTAAATGATTACTCCTTGGGTTGCTTTTACATTCAGAAAGGATACATTGTGACACCCTTCTGTTTTCTCAATGACATTCAATTCAGCATTGGAAGAAAGGGGCAAGTCTAAGTTTGTTCCACCTGAGCTAGTCTGGCCACCAATCAGAGAGCACTATGATGACACACCAAATGATGACCACCAATCAGAGAGCACTATGATGACACACCAAATGATGACCACCAATCAGAGAGCACTATGATGACACAACAAAGGATGACCACCAATCAGAGAGCACTATGATGACACACCAAATGATGACCACCAATCAGAGAGCACTATGATGACACACCAAATGATGACCACCAATCAGAGAGCACTATGATGACACAACAAAGGATGACCACCAATCAGAGAGCACTATGATGACACAACAAATGATGACCAACAATCAGAGACCTCTAATGATGACAGAAAACCTGTTTGATGGATCCTTTTTGTCTTCTTCTAATGCCTCTTAAATAAGGGTAAAGTAATCCAAAAGTAACTGAAAGAAATCAGATTACATTACCGAGTTTGAGTAATCCAACCGTTACATTTCTGATGACCATTTTGGACAGGTTACTAGTTACTGTAATGGATTACATTTAGAAAGGAACCTACTCCAACCACGCTAGTAGGTTACCAGTAAACAACTCATTCAACCAATGAGTTTGTGAAACACTGATTCTGATCACGTCTGGTGAGAAAAGGTTGGAAATGGAGGCTACCAATGAGTAACCAGGTAACTAATGAGTCAACCAGTGAATTAACTGACCAATCAGTCATTTCCCCAGTCATCCTGTCAGTGAGTTCCCACCAGTCAGTCAACTGAATGCCGCTTTTCATTAGGTACCGTTGTTGTTTTCCCTGTATCCGTGGCAATAACCCCAGGGGGCGTCATGGTCCCCAATCATCTCATGTTGTTTTGGCAGCTATAACGACCTGTCTGATAGACCTGATACACATATGTACGGACACACTCACGTAAGCGAGCACACACAGACATTCTCGGTGACAGGTAGCCTAGTGGTTAGAGTGTAGAGGAGGCAGGTAGCCTAGTGGTTAGAGTGTAGAGGAGATAGGTAGCCTAGTGGTTAGAGTGTAGAGGAGGCAGGTAGCCTAGTGGTTAGAGTGTAGAGGAGGCAGCTAGCCTAGTGGTTAGAGTGTAGAGGAGGCAGCTAGCCTAGTGGTTAGAGTGTAGAGGAGGCAGGTAGCCTAGTGGTTAGAGTGTAGAGGAGGCAGGTAGCCTAGTGGTTAGAGTGTAGAGGAGGCAGGTAGCCTAGTGGTTAGAGTGTAGAGGTGGCAGGTAGCCTAGTGGTTAGAGTGTAGAGGAGGCAGGTAGCCTAGTGGTTAGAGCGCTGGACTAGTAATCAAAAGGTTGCAAGTTCAAATCCCCGAGCTGACAAGGTAGAAGTCTGTTGTTCTGCCCCTGAACAAGGCAGTTAACCCACTGTTCCTAGGCCAGTTAACCCACTATTCCCCAGGCAGTTAACGCACTGTTCCTAGGCCGTCATTGAAAATAAGAATTTGTTCTTTGTTCTTAACTGACTTGCCTAGTTAAATGAAGGTAAACACACATATCGTCACCAAATAAGAAGGGTTGACGAGGTGCTGCGGGGGAAAGGATATTGGGTCGTCTCAGGTGTGTCCTACATAGACCCTAAACAGGAGGGAGAGAGATACCAGGCCCAGGGTTCTGTACAGAGGGTTGTCTGTTCTGAACTCTCCAGTTCCACCACACCAACATCAACACACACCAGTAGATGTGTTCCCTATGGGCTTTCCACCACACCAACTTCAACACACACCAGTAGATGTGTTCTCTAAGGGCTTTCCACCACACCAACATCAACACACACCAGTAGATGTGTTCCCTATGGGCTTTCCAACACACACCAGTAGATGTGTTCTCTATGGGCTTTCCACCACACCAACATCAACACACACCAGTAGATGTGTTCTCTATGGGCTTTCCACCACACCAACATCAACACACACCAGTAGATGTGTTCTCTATGGGCTTTCCACCACACCAACATCAACACACACCAGTAGATGTGTTCTCTATGGGCTTTCCACCACACCAACATCAACACACACCAGTAGATGTGTTCCCTATGGGCTTTCCACCACACTAACACACACCAGTAGATGTGTTCTCTATGGGCTTTCCACCACACCAACATCAACACACACCAGTAGATGTGTTCTCTATGGGCTTTCCACCACACCAACACACACCAGTAGATGTGTTCCCTATAGGCTTTCCACCACACCAACACACACCAGTAGATGTGTTCTCTACAGGCTTTCCACCACACCAACACCAACACACACGAGTAGATGTGTTCTCTACAGGCTTTCCACCACACCAACACACACCAGTAGATGTGTTCTCTACAGGCTTTCCACCACACCACGGTCATAACCCAAGCTATCCCCTCTCTCCGTTCTGTTCACCGCTGCTGCCTGCGTCGGTGGGATTCTTTCTCATAGTGGGTGAGTGAAAAAGGGAGATGGCAGGCAGGGGGTTGTCAAGGCAACCGGCGTGAGGGTCACCACCACCACCACACGATCACGGCTGTACGTGAGGCACCGGCATTCCTTTGTTGCTTAGTTCGTGAGTGAGGTGCTGAGGAACCTCTCACGACGGAGGACTAGAAATACAATTCGAGGTACTAGCCTGTACATTTATTCCATATGCAGTTTATTAGGTACACCACCCACTTCACCAAAATCTATCGCTTCGACAGTGTGGCCGTGGCTTGCTATACAGTATAAGAGCAGGCAGAAAGGCATTGAGGTATTCAGTTACTGCCATCGCATTAGCGCGGACAACTTGTACAATGCCCCGTAGGATTCAGGCTGTTCTGGAGGCAAAGGTGGGTGTCCGACCCGGTACTCAATTGGTGTACCTTGTTTACTGTCTAGTGAGCGTATTTCCACAGTGTGTGTGACCACGAGCAGCAAAACCAAAACTATTCCACTCAGCCAACTCAGTCACCGGCTCAATCACAGACTCACTCACTCATGTGGGTCATAGGATTATGGGTAATGACATTAATTAAGGGTCATAACATTAAGGATCAAAACATTGTGGGTCATTAAAGTTCTGCTGAGACTCCCTCTTTTACTGCATGATATTGTGGCTTGTTTAATGGCCTCTCGGCACTTCTCCCTCTTTTCCCTCTGTCTTCCCGCTATTCCTCCCTACAATATTCCCTCTCTTCTCTGTGTCGTCTTCCCAGGGTCTGTGTGTTTACAGAGAACCCAGGGATAGTTTTACTGTCTGGGCGTTTCTACTGCTTCACATGCAAATGCGACAGAGATTCAAAACAAATGCTTAATTACTAGTTGGGAATAGAACTGAGCCAATGACAAAAAAACAGTCAGCTGAAAAACAATTTAGGGAGGGGACGGAGAATAATGATGGTGGGAGGGAGAGAGGGAGGGAGGGAAGGAGGTAAGGAGGGAGGGAAGGAGGGAGGGAGGGGACGGAGAATAATGATGGTGGGAGGGAGGGGGAGGGAGGGAGGGAGTGTAGGGATGATGGAGGGAGGGAGGGAGAGAGGGAGGGAGGGAAGGAGGTAGGGAGGGAGGGAGAGAGTGTAGGGATGATGGAGGGAGGGAAGGAGGTAGGGAGGGAGGGAGTGTAGGGATGGATGGAGGGGAGGGAGGGAGTGTAGGGAGGGAGGGAGGGAGTGTAGGGAGGGAGGGAGGGAGGGAGAGAGTGTAGAGATGGAGGGAGAGAGGGAGGGAGGGAGGGAGGGAGTGTAGGGATGATGGAGGGAGGGAGGGAGAGAGGGAGGGAGGGAGGGAGGGAGTGTAGGGATGATGGAGGGAGGGAGGGAGAGAGGGAGGGAGGGAAGGAGGGAGGGAGAGAGTGTAGGGATGATGGAGGGAGGGAGGGAGAGAGGGAGGGAGGGAAGGAGGTAGGGAGGGAGGGAGTGTAGGGATGGATGGAGGGGAGGGAGGGAGGGAGTGTAGGGAGGGAGGGAGGGAGTGTAGGGAGGGAGGGAGGGAGGGAGAGAGTGTAGAGATGGAGGGAGAGAGGGAGGGACGGAGGAAGGGCGGGAGGGAGCGGAGAATGATGAGGGAGGGCGGGAGCACAAAAACTTTTTAAGACGTGTTAATATGCCCTTTTTCATGCGAGGTGCTGAGGAAGTTTTCAAGGCTCTGACTAGTTGAGACTGTGTGTGCAGGGTTGGGGAGCTCACTTTTTAAGTGTAATCCATTACAGTTACTAGTTACCTGTTCAAAACGGTCATCAGTAATGTAACAGTTGGATAACTCAAACTCAGTAACGTAATCTGATTACTTTCAGTTACTTTTGTATTACTTTCCCCTTAAACCTCTCTGGGATATGTGGGACGGTAGCGTCCCACTTGGCCAAAAGCCAGAGAAAATGCAGAGCGCCAAATTCAAATAAATTACTATAAAAATCAAACTTTCATGAAATCACATGTAAAATACCAAATTAAAGCTACATGTGTTGTGAATCCAGCCAACATGTCTGCTTTCAAAAAGGCTATTCGGCGAAAGAAAACGATGCTATTATCTGAGGATAGCACCTCCGTAAACAAAGAGAGAAACCATATTTCAACCCTGCAGGCACAACACAAAATGCAGAAATAAAAATATAAATCATGCCTTACCTTTGATGAGCTTCTTCTGTTGGCACTCCAATATGTCCCATATACATCACAAATGGTCCTTTTGTTCGATTAATTCTGTCCATATATATCCAAAATGTCAATTTATTTGGCGCGTTTGATCCAGAAAAACACCGGTCCCAACGTGACTACAAAATATCTCAAAAGTTACCTGTAAACTTTGCCAAAACATTTCAAACTACTTTTGTAATACAACTTTAGGTATTTTTTAAAGTAAATAATCGATAAATTGAAGACGGGATGATCTGTGAGGAAAACAAACTCAAGCCAGCTTTCTGGTCACACGCCTCTATCAAACAGTACACATGAAGTGACCCTCGTTCAAGATGGCCGTACTTCTTCATTACACAAAGGAATAACCTCAACCAATTTCTAAAGATTGGTGACATTGAGTGGAAGCAGTAGGAATTGCAAGCAAGTCCCTTAGAAATGGATTCACAATTAAAATATAATTGAAAAGAGAGTGACCTCAAAAAAAAGAAGATCTGAATGGTTTGTCCTCGGGGTTTTGTATGCTACATAAGTTCTGTTATACACACAGACATGATTCAAACAGTTTTAGAAACTTTAGAAACTTTCTATCCAAATCTACTAATACTACGCATATCTTATCTTCTGGGGATGAGTAGCAGGCAATTAAATTTGGGCATGCTTTTCATCCAAAATTCCAAATGCTGCCCCCTATCCTAGAGAGGTTTTAAGGGGCATTAGAAGGAGACAAAAATGATCCATCAAACACGTTTTCTGTCATCAGAGAGGTCTCTGATTGGTGGTCATCATTTGGTGTGTCATCATAGTGCTCTCTGATTGGTGGTCATCATTTGGTGTGTCATTATAGTGATCTCTGATTGGTGGTCATCATTTGGTGTGTCATCATAGTGCTCTCTGATTGGTGGCCAGACTAGCTTAGGTGGAACAAACTTAGACTTGCCCCTTTCTTCCAATGCTGAATTGAATGTCATTGAGAAAACAGAAGGGTGTCACAATGTATCCTTTCTGAATGTAAAAGCAACCCAAGGAGTAATCATTTAGTTTTTCAAAAGTATCTGTAATCTGATTACAATATTTTAGCTGGTAAAGTGATTACAGTTACAGGTTTGTTGTAATCAGATTACATGTAGCAGCTACTTCCCAACCCTGCCTATTAGATGACTGATTACTAGCTAGATCATAGCTTTAGCACACTGATTGGCTTACTAACTAATTGGTTGAACATTTAACTCTTAAGACTACCCCTGATTACTGCCCCTTCTGGAGGAATTGGGTACCCATATAAAACATGATACATTTTTGTCAAAAGTTGCTAATATATGCATATCAATATTATCGAATAGAAAACACTCTAAAGCTTCTAAAACCGTTTAAATTTTGTCTCTATGTAAAGCAGAAGTCCCAGGGCATGCATTCTCCCAAAGTCTCTCTTGTAATGGAAAAAGTTGGCACCACTTTGATGTCGTCGTATACGCACTTCCCAAGCAGTTACAGCTCTGGGAACAGTCTCTACGTCTTCAGCGCGAAGCCTGCTTTCAATGAGGCATGTCATTGTGAGAATCGCACGCTCACGAGACTTTGAGCGTGCCGAAAGGTCTCGGTCACGCCAAAAAAAAGTGTGCGCCTATGCGCGCTCTGCTGTTTTTCTCTCTTTTCCTCAGGATCGATTAAAAGACGTGTGTGTGTCTGTTCGCCCTCACGATTCCGGTGTACCTTTATAACATGTTAAAGCTTAATTATGAACATAGTTTGACAAGTTTACTCGACATATAATATATACTTTCGACGTTTTGGTGCGCATCCACTTGAAATTTGCCTACATTTCGACCGAAATGTGGCTAGTTTGAGAACCGAAAGACACAGACTTGAAAACTGAACGCTAATTTGGTGAGTATAATCCCTTCCAGGTCTTCTGATGGAAGAACAGCAAAGGTAAGGGAATATTTATGTGTTAATTTTGGGTTTCTGTCGACTCCAAGATAGAGGAGTCATTATGCTAATATGGGAGCGACGACTCCCTATTATAGCCTAGTGAACGCAAAATGTAACGTTAAAAATAAATGTAACACAGCGATTGCATTTAGAAGAAGTTTATCTTGCCATACATATGTAAAACATGCATATTTAGTCAAAGTTTATGATGTGTATTCCTTGTTAGCTGACGTTATCTGCCGGAGCTATTTCATTTCTCCTGACATTGCAGTAGCATTTTTTGAACGATGCGTAATTGTAAACAGAGATTTATGGATATATATAGCATATTATTGAAAAAAAAATGAATGTACTGTGTAACATGTTATATTACTGTCATCTGATGAAGATTTCAAAAGGTTAGTGAAATTATTTTTCTTTTAATCCTGCGTTTGTTGATTGCATATTTTTTCCTACTTGGCTATGCTAATGAGGTATGTCTGCAGTGGTGGTTGGACATAAATATGTGCTATGTTTTCGCCGTAAAACATTTTAGAAATCTGACTTGCTGGGTAGATAAACAACTTGTTTATCTTTAATTTGAGCTATTTTTCTTGTTAATGTGTGGAGGTTAAATATTTTTAGGAATATTTTTTCGCATTGTGCGTTATGCTAATGAGCTTGAGCCCTAGTCACAAACCCGCATACGGTATTGGTGGACTATGATTAACTAACTGATTGGATGGCTAAATTAGTGTATGGTTTGACTGACTGACAGTGTGACTGCAGGCCCCTGGAATACAGTTCTCTTGTAGTGAGTTATGCCTGGGATGCAAATCCACGCTCAGCGCACTCTGGGTTTGCCAACAGGTGAGCTTCTACAACTGCTTTTTTTTCACACTACTTTTCAAGGAATTTAGTAAACAACCTCTCAATTCCAAAACTGACCCCGAGGTCGTACCATCTCCAGGGCACTTGTGAAGATCTGAAAGGATTAAATAGGAGTCCACTTGGACCTGGCTATCTCTCTGTTGCTCTTTTCATTTGACACGTGTTCCTGGAATGGAAGCAGAGAAAGACAAAACAAAAAGAGAAGAGGAACTTAGAAATGTTAACATTGTCTAAGCAAGGCGGGCATATCTCACACTCTACAACATTGTCAGATCCCAATCACAGCCTGCTGAGCCCACCTCACCATGCTGTCAAGTCCCATTTGTTCACTGGTAGTTGATTGGGTGGTAGCATGTTTAGATACACACCCACACCAGCATGTCTGACTCTTATCCAGACCCTTATCTCTGTACTAGGAAGACTGGAAGGAACCATCAGCACTGTTATATACAGTACAACACAGGGTCGGTCCACTGGGTCGGTCCACAGGGTCGGTCCTGGGTCGGTCCACAGGGTCGGTCCTGGGTCGATCCACAGGTTCGGTCCTGGGTCGGTCCACAGGGTCGGTCCACAGGGTCGGTCCATAGGGTCGGTCCTGGGCCGGTCCACCGGGTCGGTCCACCGGGTCGGTCCTGGTCCTCACCGGGTCGGTCCTGGGTCGGTCCACAGGGAAGGTCCACAGGGTCGGTCCACAGGGTTCGGTCCTGGGTCGGTCCACCGGGTCGGTCCACCGGGTCTGTCCTGGTCCTCACCGGGTCGGTCCACAGGGTCGGTCCTGGCCCTCACAGGGTCGGTCCTGGGTCGGTCCACAGGGTCGTTCCTGGGTCGTTCCACAGGGTCGCTCCTGGCCCTCACAGGGTCGGTCTGTGATTGGCTAGCCCTCTGGTCCTGAAGAGTTACATGACTGAGAGGGGTTTGTTCCAACCCAGCACCAACACACCTGATTCAGCTCATCAACTAATCAACAAGCTCTGTTTATTATGTGCAGGTGCTGTTTTCTTCCAACAGATCTCTACATTTATGGCACAGGAGGTACTGTTGTAGCAATGAAACTGTCTGCAGGGTTGATGGTTCAACCCCTTCCTCTGTTACTATGCTAGAAATAGTCTAAATAGTGGATAAGGTCAGTTGCCCGATCCAATGTCAATTTTTAAAATTTATTTTACCTTCATTTAACTAGGTAGGTCAGTTAAGAACAAATTCTTATTTACAATGACGGCCTAGGAACAGTGGGTTAACTGCCTGTTCAGGGGCAGAACAACAGATTTGTACCTTGTCAGGTCGGGGATTCAAACTTGCAACCTTTTAGATTACTAGTCCAACACTCTAACCACTAGGCTACCCTGCTGCCCCAGTCAATCATGATCCACCAGGGAGAGTATAGGCAAGGAAGTAGGGGTGGTGGGTGGTGGGGGGTTATTGAATTTGAGCCCTGGTTGTGGATGGACAAATCACCTCCCTCTGTTTCATTGGACATTCATTTGTTCCTCTCACAGCAGGATGGTCCTTCTCTAGAAAACTCAGCTAGCTGCATGTGATACTGATCAGATTGGGATGACTGGCTGGAGCTCTGCCCAGTGAAACACACACACACACAGAAATATACACACACATACTCACACAAACACGAACACACCAGAATGAGAGAGAGGGAAATGGAGAGGTACTCCACCCTTCTGATCTGTGGAAGAGTTGATGAACTGGTTGAAAAGAAAAACACATTCAATTCAGCTGTCTTCGATGTTGTGTGTTGGTTTTGTTTTTCAAATGGAAAGAGATTCAAGAGAAATACATTGGAGATTAAATCTCATTAACTCATTGTGTTTGTGAAGGACTGTGGAAGGACTGTGCACCCCTTGTCCTTTGCTCTTGATTCATTTAAGAAAGACATGTCAAAGGCTCATTACTTGTTCCGGTATAACCTACAGTCTACAGCTTTATATGTCATGAGGAGAATTCAGAGCTGTGTTCGTGCAGTACCAGAGGTAAATCTATTACACACCGTTCTGATGTGGTATCAGACTGTTCTGATGTGGTATCAGACTGTTCTGATGTGGTATCACACTGTTCTGATGTGGTATCAGACTGTTCTGATGTGGTATCAGACTGTTCTGATGTGGTATCACACTGTTCTGATGTGGTATCAGACTGTTCTGATGTGGTATCAGACTGTTCTGATGTGGTATCAGACTGTTCTTATGTGGTATCAGGTTATTACACACCGTTCTGATGTGGTATCAGACTGTTCTGATGTGGTATCAGACTGTTCTGATGTGGTATCAGACTGTTCTGATGTGGTATCAGACTGTTCTGATGTGGTATCAGACTGTTCTTATGTGGTATCAGGTTATTACAGACTGTTCTGATGTGGTATCAGACTGTTCTGATGTGGTATCAGACTGTTCTTATGTGGTATCAGGTTATTACAGACTGTTCTGATGTGGTATCAGACTGTTCTGATGTGGTATCAGACTGTTCTGATGTGGTATCAGACTGTTCTTATGTGGTATCAGGTTATTACACACCGTTCTGATGTGGTATCAGACTGTTCTGATGTGGTATCAGGTTATTACACACCGTTCTGATGTGGTATAAGACTGTTCTTATGTGGTATCAGGTTATTACACACTGTTCTGATGTGGTATCAGACTTCAGCTGTGACTTCAAATGAAAATACTGTTTAGTTCATCCTGTTGAAGGCAGCGTGATGTGAGATTGTTTTTCCAGAGGTCATTGTCTTGTTCCAGA
>NC_088409.1:93792593-93847593 GCF_034236695.1 Oncorhynchus nerka
GGAAAATGTACGGAGTAAAAAGTACATTATTTTCTTTAGGAATGTAGTTTAAGTAAAAGTAGTCAAAAATAGAAATAGTAAAGTACAGATACCTGCCAAAACTACTTAAGTAGTACTTTAATGTATTTTAAATCAGGTATTTTACACCACTGTTAATAAACACACACACACACATACATTCACGCTACACAGAGATCACTACTGCTGCTAACAGACTCTTATTATGATTGCTAAATACTGCACAATTAAACACAAATCCCCTCTTCCCCAAAACATGCGTAAATATAGAGGGGTTGGCTGACAAAGTCACGGAAATGATGCTTGTACATAGATGGGGATGGAATCCGTGTTTTATTCTGATTCTGATTGGTCAGATAATGTAACTGTCAACAATGACAAGACGCTGCCATGTGAGGAGTCATAGGTGTCTTGTTTCAGCTAGTTTTATCTAGTTACTGATCCAATGTCTTGTTTTGAGGTGTTTTGAATTTCATATCAGCACTAATATGGCAAAAGAAAAATTGCCAGGATTGTAATCATGTATTAGAGAGACAACAGGTGCTTATTGTGCAAATGTGTTTATGCTTTTTAACAAACATTTGAAGACAAAATATAGTTTACATGCTGTCAACAATCTAAGCCAACCCAATCTGTTTTGACCCATAGGTTTTGTTGCTAAACAACCAACCCTTCTATTCTACATTTTTAATTTAACCTTTAACCTCTAGACAAGTCAGTTAAGAACAAATTCTTATTTACAATGACAGATTACACCGGTCAAACCCGGACGATGCTGGGCCAATTGTGCGCCGCCCTATGGGACTCCCAATCACAGCAGGATGTGATAAACCAAGATGGCGTAGCAGTGCAGACGTGGTTTGTCGTACTCTCGTCTACTTTTTGTATTTTTCGTCTTTTTTTGTATATATTTCCATTTATTTTTCAATCTCTTTTCCATTTTTAATTTAAATATACCTTCCGGTAACCCGCCTCACTCAATGTAACACGGATACGCAATGTTTTTTGACCTTATAGCCAAAACCTCCATCAAGAGCTAGCCATCAACAGCTAACCAGCTAATTAGCTACTAGCTAATCATTGTTAGCCACCGCTAGTGGACTTTACCCTCTTCACAGGCACCAGACGTTTTTTTAGCCTGGATAATACCTGCCAGCCTCGGACAGTTTTTCTCCACTGCAATTCCGGATTCCTGCCGTAAACCCTGGACCATTGATCATCACAGCTAGCTAGCTGCCACCGAGTGATCCAGCCCCGAAGCTAGCCCTAAGCCAGGTGCATCTCCCGGCTAGCAAGTGAAATTACTACAACTACAATACCTCTTTCGCCATCTGGCCCGGTCCCTTTGTCGACACCACGCCCCGCCGTACCACCACGACTGGTCCGCAGACGTAATTCCATCCGCTGTGCCCTCAACCGGCCTTTGCCGGACGTCGGAGCAGACGCTTCTACTTACCCCGGCCTGCTAACTTTAGACGCCGTGTCTCCCTCATGCTAGCGTAGCAACGACTACCCCGCGGCTTCCCTGTTCCATATAATGCTGCTCACTGGACCCTATGATCACTTGGCTACATAGCTGATGCCTGCTGGACTGTTCATTTATCACGGTACTCCACTTTGTTTACTTTTGTTTATCTGTTGGCACCAGCCTCGAACTCAGGCCCTGTGTGTAGTTAACTGACCCTCTCTGCCAATTCATCACCATTTCACCTGTTTTTGTTGTCTTAGCTGATTAGCTGTTGTTATCTTACCCATTGTTGTCTTAGCTAGTTCTCCCAATCAACACCTGTGATTTCTTTATGTTTCTCTCAAATGTCAATATGCCTTGTATACTGTTGTTTAGGATAGTTATCATTGTTTTAGTTTACTGTGGAGCCCCTAGTCCCACTCTACATGCCTCAGATTCCTCCTTTGTCCCACCTCCCACACATGCGGTGACCTCACCCGGTATGACCAGCATGTCCAGAGATGTAACCTCTCTTATCATCACTCAGTGCCTGGGTTTACCTCCACTCTACCCACACCCCACCATACGCCTGTCTGCACATTATGCCCTGAATCTATTCTACCACACCCATAAATCTGCTCCTTTTATTCTCTGTCCCCAACGCACTAGATGACCATTTTTGCTAGCCTTTAGCCGTACCCTCATCCTACTCCTCCTCTGTTCCTCGGGTGATGTGGAGGTTAACCCAGGCCGTGTGTCCCCAGGCACTCTCATTTGTTGACTTCTGTAATCGAAAAAGCCTTGGTTTCATGCATGTTAACATCAGAAGCCTCCTCCCTAAGTTTGTTTTACTCACTGCTTTAGCACACTCTGCCAACCGTGATGTCCCTGCCATGTCTGAATCCTGGCTTAGGAAGGCCACCAAAAATTCTGATAAAACATTTTCCGTCAAGATAGAACTGCCAAAGGGGGAAGAGTTGCAATCTACTGCAGAGATAGCTTACAAAGTTCTCTCATACTTTCCAGGTCTATGCCCAAACAGTTTGAGCTTCTAATTTTAAAAATTAATCTCTCCAGAAATAAATCTCTCACTGTTGCCGCCTGTTATAGGCCCCCCTCAGCTCCCAGCTCTGCCCTGGACACCATATGTGAATTTATTGCAATCTATTTATTTATTGCCAGAGTGCATTCTGTTAGGTGACCTAAACTGGGATATGCTTAACACCCCAGCAGTCCTACAATCTAAACTAGATTCCCTCAATCTCAAACAAATTATCAAGGAAACAACCAGGTACAACCCTAAATCCGTAAACATGGGCACCCTCATAGATATTATCCTGACCAACTTGCCGTCCAAACACACCTCTGCTGTTTTCAATCAGGATCTCAGTGATCACTGCCTCATTGCCTGCATTAGCTATGGGTCCGCGGTCAAATGACCACCCCTCGTCACTGTCAAACGCTCCCTAAAACACTTCTGCGAGCACATCCTGTCGGTCGAGGATGCCTGGTAGCTCTTTAATTTCCTCACCATCTTAAAGCATGCCCCTTTCAAAAAATGAAGAACTAAGAACAGGTATAGCCCTTGGTTCACTCCAGACCTGACTGCCCTTGACCTGCACAAAAACATCCTGTGATGGACTGCAATAGTATCGAATAGTCCCCGCGATATGCAACTGTTCAGGGAAGTCAGGAACCAATATACGCAGTCAGTCAGGAAAGCAAAGGCTAGCTTTTTCAAGCAGAAATTTGCATCCTGTAGCTCTAACTCCAAAAAGTTTTGGGACACTGTAAAGTCCATGGAGAATAAGAGCACCTCCTCCCAGTTGCCCACTGCACTGAGGCTAGGGAACACGGTCATCACCGATAAATCCATGATAATCGAAAATTTCAATAAGCATTTCTCTAGGGCTGGACACGCTTTCCTCCTGGCTACCCCAACCCTGGCCAACAGCCCCGCACCCCTCGCAGCTACTTGCCCGAACCTCCCCAGCTTCTCCATCACACAAATCCAGATAGCAGATGTTCTGAAAGAGCTGAAAAACCTGGACCCTTACAAATCAGCTGGGCTAGATAATCTGGACCCTCTCTTTCTAAAATTATCTGCCGCCATTGTTGCAACCCCTATTACCGGTCTGTTCAACCTCTCTTTCGTATCGTCCGAGATCGCTAAAGATTGGAAAGCTGCCGCGGTCATCCCCCTGTTCAAAGGGGGTGACACTCTAGACCCAAACTGTTATAGGCCTATATCCTTCCTGCCCTGACTTTCTAAAGTCTTTCAAAGCCAAGATAACAAACAGATCACTGAACATTTCAAAACCTTCTCTGCTGTGCAATCTGGTTTCCGAGCTGATCATGGGTACACCTCAGCCACGCTCAAGGTACTAAACGATATCATAACCGCCATCGATATAAGACAGTACTGTGCAGCCGTCTTCATCGACCTGGCCAACTCAATAGCCTTGGTTTCTCAAATGACTGCCTCGCCTGGTTCACCAACTACTTCGCAGACAGAGTTCAGTGTGTCAAATCAGAGGGCCTGTTGTCGGGACCTCTGGCAGTCTCTATGGGGGTGCCACAGGGTTCAATTCTCAGTCCAACTCTCTTCTCTGTATATATCAACGATGTTGCTCTTGCTGTGGGTGATTCCCTGATCCACCTCTACGCAGACGACACCATTCTGTATACATTTGGCCCTTCTTTGGACACTATGTTAACTAACCTCCAAACAAGCTTCAATGCCATACAACACTCCTTCCATGGCCTCCCAACTGTTCTTAAACGCTAGTAAACGCCCATTATACCACCCACCACTGCGACCTGTATGCTCTAGTCGGTTGGCCCTCACTACATATTCGTTGCCAGACCCACTGGCTCCAGGTCATCTATAAGTCTATGCTAGGTAAAGCTCTGCCTTACCTCAGCTCACTGGTCACGATAACAACACCCACCCGTAGCATGCGCTCCAGCAGGTATATCTCACTGGTCATTCCAAAAGCCAGCATATCCTTTGGCCGCCTTTCCTTCCAGTTCTCTGCTGCCAGTGACTGGAACGAATTGCAAAAATCGCTGAAGCTGGAGACTTACATTTCCCTCTCTAACTTTAAACATCAGCTATCTGAGCAGCTAACCGATCGCTGCAGCTGTACATAGTCCATCTGTAAATAGCCCACCCAATCTACCTACCTCATCCCCATATTGTTTTAATTGACTTTTCTGCTCTTTTGCACACCAGTATCTCTACTTACACATAACCATCTGCTCATCTATCACTCATCTATCACTCCAGTGTTTAATCTGTTAAATTGTAATTACTTTGCTATGTGTATCCCGTAGGCCTACATATGGCTAATACAATGTGAAACTTATGTTAAAGCTCTCTCTCTCTCTGTGTGTGTGTGTGTGACACACTTGCCCACACAGCATAACGCCTATTGCATAGGCTATGTAATATACGCTCTGTTCCTGTATATTTGAGGGTATTTCATCATGTGTCAGTGCATTTGTGAGTGAGTCAAAGAAAAATAGGAGAGAGGAGAGAGAGAGATGACTGAGTGCCAATCAGATAAAGATTGACCCTCCCTTCCCTCGCGTGCGTTATCGGGTCCAGAGGCACGGAAGGTCACGAGCTTTGAGGATTTAGTCTGAAACCATACTTTGCGCCGTCATATTCCCGTAGTTTGCCCCGCAAAGGCGGATAAACCGGCACAAAGGTCGATTACTTGTCTGCTAGCGAGTGGGCGATGCAATTAGCCTCAGAGCTCGAGTCCGCACGATTCATTGAGGGGGATAAAATGCACGACACGCATACAGAGCAGAGAGCTCACTAGTTCACTCACACTCAACAGAGCGCATTATATTTACACAGACCGGGTCAGAGTCAAGAGAGAGTGGCATTAGTCCAATGATATCAGATAAAAAGCCAAACATGTCTGCCTAAATACAATTACAAACAATATACTGACTGTTCCTGTATTATTGCGGAGGAAAGGGGGGGGGGGTATTCCGCACGGGACTGTCTGACCGTTGTTTCACATTAGTTCTGAGGCGATGCGTCAAAGGCAGAATGAATCAAAAACAAAGCATAAAGCCAATCCCATGCTTGGTTCCGCTGCGAGGCGTGCTGTTTACAGAAAAGGGACTCTCCTTGCCTGCAGGAGGTACAGCAGGTCAGCCAAGGGACGGCTTGCTGCGCGCTCTACGTAAGAGTCGTCGTATCCATAGTGACAGGCAACGCTTGGGTTGGTCTTCCTGCCCAACGCTTTTTTTTTTTCGTGAGAAAATTGCTGGGTTTCTCGCTCTTGTTTCAAGACAATTTGCACAATGGTTGAGGAAAAGGCTTCTTGTGTTTCCATTGATTATTAGATCAACTATGAAACCAATTTAATTTGTTTGTTTTTGTGTGTGAGTGTGTGTGAGAGAGAGAGGCAACACACAAACTATACCTCTGCTACAGCTATGCCATTAAAAGGAATAGAAAATTCGACATGCTAATTAGGATCTGGCTAAATATACTTAAATCAGTTATAGAACCCATTGTCATTTATGGTTGTGAGGTCTGGTGTCTGCTCACCAACCAATAATTCACAAAATGGGACAAACACCAAATTCAGACTGTATGCAGAATTCGACAAAAAAATATCCACAGTGTACAACTAAAACACCAAATAATGCATTCAGAGCAGAATTAGGCCGAAACTCGCTAACGATCAAAATCCAGAAAAGAGACGTTACATTCTACAACCACCTAAAAGGAAGCGATTCCAAAACCTTCCATAACAAAGCCATCACCAACAGAGAAAATAATCTGGAGAAGAGTCCCCTAAGCAAGCTGGTCCTGGGGCTCTGTTCACAAACACAAACACACCCCACAGAGCCCCAGGACAGCAACACAATTAGACCCAAGCAAATCACGAAAAAACAATAACATAATTACTTGACACATTGGAAACAATTAACAAAAAAACAGAGTAAACTAGAATGCTATTTGGCCCAAAACAGAGAGTACACAGTGGCAGAATACCTGACCACTGTGACTGACCCTAAACAGAGAGTACACAGTGGCAGAATACCTGACCACTGTGACTGACCCTAAACAGAGAGTACACAGTGGTAGAATACCTGACCACTGTGACCCTAAACTGACCTGACCACTGTGACTGACCCTAAACAGAGAGTACACAGTGGTAGAATACCTGACCACTGTGACTGACCCTAAACAGACAGTACACAGTGGCAGAATACCTGACCACTGTGACTGACCCTAAACAGAGAGTACACAGTGGTAGAATACCTGACCACTGTGACTGACCCTAAACAGAGAGTACACAGTGGTAGAATACCTGACCACTGTGACTGACCCTAAACAGAGAGTACACAGTGGTAGAATACCTGACCACTGTGACTGACCCTAAACAGAGAGTACACAGTGGTAGAATACCTGACCACTGTGACTGACCCTAAACAGAGAGTACACAGTGGCAGAATACCTGACCACTGTGACTGACCCTAAACAGAGAGTACACAGAGGCAGAATACCTGACCACTGTGACTGACCCTAAACAGAGAGTACACAGAGGCAGAATACCTGACCACTGTGACTGACCCTAAACAGAGAGTACACAGTGGCAGAATACCTGACCACTGTGACTGGCCCTAAACAGAGAGTACACAGTGGTAGAATACCTGACCACTGTGACTGGCCCTAAACAGAGAGTACACAGTGGCAGAATACCTGACCACTGTGACTGGCCCTAAACAGAGAGTACACAGTGGTAGAATACCTGACCACTGTGACTGACCCTAAACAGAGAGTACACAGTGGCAGAATACCTGACCACTGTGACTGGCCCTAAACAGAGAGTACACAGTGGCAGAATACCTGACCACTGTGACTGACCCTAAACAGAGAGTACACAGTGGCAGAATACCTGACCACTGTGACTGACCCTAAACAGAGAGTACACAGTGGCAGAATACCTGACCACTGTGACTGACCCTAAACAGAGAGTACACAGTGGCAGAATACCCGACCACTGTGACTGACCCTAAACAGAGAGTACACAGTGGCAGAATACCTGACCACTGTGACTGACCCTAAACAGAGAGTACACAGTGGCAGAATACCCGACCACTGTGACTGACCCTAAACAGAGAGTACACAGTGGCAGAATACCCGACCACTGTGACTGACCCTAAACAGAGAGTACACAGTGGCAGAATACCCGACCACTGTGACTGGCCCTAAACAGAGAGTACACAGTGGTAGAATACCCGACCACTGTGACTGACCCTAAACAGACAGTACACAGTGGTAGAATACCCGACCACTGTGACTGACCCTAAACAGAGAGTACACAGTGGTAGAATACCTGACCACTGTGACTGGCCCTAAACAGAGAGTACACAGTGGTAGAATACCTGACCACTGTGACTGACCCTAAACAGAGAGTACACAGTGGTAGAATACCTGACCACTGTGACTGACCCTAAACAGAGAGTACACAGTGGCAGAATACCTGACCACTGTGACTGACCCTAAACAGAGAGTACACAGTGGCAGAATACCTGACCACTGTGACTGACCCTAAACAGAGAGTACACAGTGGCAGAATACCTGACCACTGTGACTGACCCTAAACAGAGAGTACACAGAGGCAGAATACCTGACCACTGTGACTGACCCTAAACAGAGAGTACACAGAGGCAGAATACCTGACCACTGTGACTGACCCTAAACAGAGAGTACACAGTGGTAGAATACCTGACCACTGTGACTGGCCCTAAACAGAGAGTACACAGTGGTAGAATACCTGACCACTGTGACTGGCCCTAAACAGAGAGTACACAGTGGTAGAATACCTGACCACTGTGACTGGCCCTAAACAGAGAGTACACAGTGGTAGAATACCTGACCACTGTGACTGACCCTAAACAGAGAGTACACAGTGGCAGAATACCTGACCACTGTGACTGGCCCTAAACAGAGAGTACACAGTGGCAGAATACCTGACCACTGTGACTGACCCTAAACAGAGAGTACACAGTGGCAGAATACCTGACCACTGTGACTGACCCTAAACAGAGAGTACACAGTGGCAGAATACCTGACCACTGTGACTGACCCTAAACAGAGAGTACACAGTGGCAGAATACCTGACCACTGTGACTGACCCTAAACAGAGAGTACACAGTGGCAGAATACCTGACCACTGTGACTGACCCTAAACAGAGAGTACACAGTGGCAGAATACCTGACCACTGTGACTGACCCTAAACAGAGAGTACACAGTGGTAGAATACCTGACCACTGTGACTGGCCCTAAACAGAGAGTACACAGTGGTAGAATACCTGACCACTGTGACTGGCCCTAAACAGAGAGTACACAGTGGTAGAATACCTGACCACTGTGACTGGCCCTAAACAGAGAGTACACAGTGGTAGAATACCTGACCACTGTGACTGACCCTAAACAGAGAGTACACAGTGGTAGAATACCTGACCACTGTGACTGACCCTAAACAGAGAGTACACAGTGGCAGAATACCTGACCACTGTGACTGACCCTAAACAGAGAGTACACAGTGGCAGAATACCTGACCACTGTGACTGACCCTAAACAGAGAGTACACAGTGGCAGAATACCTGACCACTGTGACTGACCCTAAACAGAGAGTACACAGTGGCAGAATACCTGACCACTGTGACTGACCCTAAACAGAGAGTACACAGTGGCAGAATACCTGACCACTGTGACTGACCCTAAACAGAGAGTACACAGTGGCAGAATACCTGACCACTGTGACTGACCCTAAACAGAGAGTACACAGTGGCAGAATACCTGACCACTGTGACTGACCCTAAACAGAGACAGTACACAGTGGCAGAATACCTGACCACTGTGACTGACCCTAAACAGAGAGTACACAGTGGCAGAATACCTGACCACTGTGACTGACCCTAAACAGAGAGTACACAGTGGCAGAATACCTGACCACTGTGACTGACCCTAAACAGAGAGTACACAGTGGCAGAATACCTGACCACTGTGACTGACCCTAAACAGAGAGTACACAGTGGCAGAATACCTGACCACTGTGACTGACCCTAAACAGAGAGTACACAGTGGCAGAATACCTGACCACTGTGACTGACCCTAAACAGAGAGTACACAGTGGCAGAATACCTGACCACTGTGACTGACCCTAAACAGAGAGTACACAGTGGCAGAATACCTGACCACTGTGACTGACCCTAAACAGAGAGTACACAGTGGCAGAATACCTGACCACTGTGACTGACCCTAAACAGAGAGTACACAGTGGCAGAATACCTGACCACTGTGACTGACCCTAAACAGAGAGTACACAGTGGCAGAATACCTGACCACTGTGACTGACCCTAAACAGAGAGTACACAGTGGCAGAATACCTGACCACTGTGACTGACCCTAAACAGAGAGTACACAGTGGCAGAATACCTGACCACTGTGACTGACCCTAAACAGAGAGTACACAGTGGCAGAATACCTGACCACTGTGACTGACCCTAAACAGAGAGTACACAGTGGCAGAATACCTGACCACTGTGACTGACCCTAAACAGAGAGTACACAGTGGCAGAATACCTGACCACTGTGACTGACCCTAAACAGAGAGTACACAGTGGCAGAATACCTGACCACTGTGACTGACCCTAAACAGAGAGTACACAGTGGCAGAATACCTGACCACTGTGACTGACCCTAAACAGAGAGTACACAGTGGCAGAATACCTGACCACTGTGACTGACCCTAAACAGAGAGTACACAGTGGCAGAATACCTGACCACTGTGACTGACCCTAAACAGAGAGTACACAGTGGCAGAATACCTGACCACTGTGACTGACCCTAAACAGAGAGTACACAGTGGCAGAATACCTGACCACTGTGACTGACCCTAAACAGAGAGTACACAGTGGCAGAATACCTGACCACTGTGACTGACCCTAAACAGAGAGTACACAGTGGCAGAATACCTGACCACTGTGACTGACCCTAAACAGAGAGTACACAGTGGCAGAATACCTGACCACTGTGACTGACCCTAAACAGAGAGTACACAGTGGCAGAATACCTGACCACTGTGACTGACCCTAAACAGAGAGTACACAGTGGCAGAATACCTGACCACTGTGACTGACCCTAAACAGAGAGTACACAGTGGCAGAATACCTGACCACTGTGACTGACCCTAAACAGAGAGTACACAGTGGCAGAATACCTGACCACTGTGACTGACCCTAAACAGAGAGTACACAGTGGCAGAATACCTGACCACTGTGACTGACCCTAAACAGAGAGTACACAGTGGCAGAATACCTGACCACTGTGACTGACCCTAAACAGAGAGTACACAGTGGCAGAATACCTGACCACTGTGACTGACCCTAAACAGAGAGTACACAGTGGCAGAATACCTGACCACTGTGACTGACCCTAAACAGAGTACACAGTGGCAGAATACCTGACCACTGTGACTGACCCTAAACAGAGAGTACACAGTGGCAGAATACCTGACCACTGTGACTGACCCTAAACAGAGAGTACACAGTGGCAGAATACCTGACCACTGTGACTGACCCTAAACAGAGAGTACACAGTGGCAGAATACCTGACCACTGTGACTGACCCTAAACAGAGAGTACACAGTGGCAGAATACCTGACCACTGTGACTGACCCTAAACAGAGAGTACACAGTGGCAGAATACCTGACCACTGTGACTGACCCTAAACAGAGAGTACACAGTGGCAGAATACCTGACCACTGTGACTGACCCTAAACAGAGAGTACACAGTGGCAGAATACCTGACCACTGTGACTGACCCTAAACAGAGAGTACACAGTGGCAGAATACCTGACCACTGTGACTGACCCTAAACAGAGAGTACACAGTGGCAGAATACCTGACCACTGTGACTGACCCTAAACAGAGAGTACACAGTGGCAGAATACCTGACCACTGTGACTGACCCTAAACAGAGAGTACACAGTGGCAGAATACCTGACCACTGTGACTGACCCTAAACAGAGAGTACACAGTGGCAGAATACCTGACCACTGTGACTGACCCTAAACAGAGAGTACACAGTGGCAGAATACCTGACCACTGTGACTGACCCTAAACAGAGAGTACACAGTGGCAGAATACCTGACCACTGTGACTGACCCTAAACAGAGAGTACACAGTGGCAGAATACCTGACCACTGTGACTGACCCTAAACAGAGAGTACACAGTGGCAGAATACCTGACCACTGTGACTGACCCTAAACAGAGAGTACACAGTGGCAGAATACCTGACCACTGTGACTGACCCTAAACAGAGAGTACACAGTGGCAGAATACCTGACCACTGTGACTGACCCTAAACAGAGAGTACACAGTGGCAGAATACCTGACCACTGTGACTGACCCTAAACAGAGAGTACACAGTGGCAGAATACCTGACCACTGTGACTGACCCTAAACAGAGAGTACACAGTGGCAGAATACCTGACCACTGTGACTGACCCTAAACAGAGAGTACACAGTGGCAGAATACCTGACCACTGTGACTGACCCTAAACAGAGAGTACACAGTGGCAGAATACCTGACCACTGTGACTGACCCTAAACAGAGAGTACACAGTGGCAGAATACCTGACCACTGTGACTGACCCTAAACAGAGAGTACACAGTGGCAGAATACCTGACCACTGTGACTGACCCTAAACAGAGAGTACACAGTGGCAGAATACCTGACCACTGTGACTGACCCTAAACAGAGAGTACACAGTGGCAGAATACCTGACCACTGTGACTGACCCTAAACAGAGAGTACACAGTGGCAGAATACCTGACCACTGTGACTGACCCTAAACAGAGAGTACACAGTGGCAGAATACCTGACCACTGTGACTGACCCTAAACAGAGAGTACACAGTGGCAGAATACCTGACCACTGTGACTGACCCTAAACAGAGAGTACACAGTGGCAGAATACCTGACCACTGTGACTGACCCTAAACAGAGAGTACACAGTGGCAGAATACCTGACCACTGTGACTGACCCTAAAAGAGAGTACACAGTGGTAGAATACCTGACCACTGTGACTGACCCTAAACAGAGAGTACACAGTGGCAGAATACCTGACCACTGTGACTGACCCTAAACAGAGAGTACACAGTGGCAGAATACCTGACCACTGTGACTGACCCTAAACAGAGAGTACACAGTGGCAGAATACCTGACCACTGTGACTGACCCTAAACAGAGAGTACACAGTGGCAGAATACCTGACCACTGTGACTGACCCTAAACAGAGAGTACACAGTGGCAGAATACCTGACCACTGTGACTGACCCTAAACAGAGAGTACACAGTGGCAGAATACCTGACCACTGTGACTGACCCTAAACAGAGAGTACACAGTGGTAGAATACCTGACCACTGTGACTGACCCTAAACAGAGAGTACACAGTGGTAGAATACCTGACCACTGTGACTGGCCCTAAACAGAGAGTACACAGTGGCAGAATACCTGACCACTGTGACTGACCCTAAACAGAGAGTACACAGTGGTAGAATACCTGACCACTGTGACTGGCCCTAAACAGAGAGTACACAGTGGCAGAATACCTGACCACTGTGACTGACCCTAAACAGAGAGTACACAGTGGCAGAATACCTGACCACTGTGACTGACCCTAAACAGAGAGTACACAGTGGCAGAATACCTGACCACTGTGACTGACCCTAAACAGAGAGTACACAGTGGCAGAATACCTGACCACTGTGACTGACCCTAAACAGAGAGTACACAGTGGCAGAATACCTGACCACTGTGACTGACCCTAAACAGAGAGTACACAGTGGCAGAATACCTGACCACTGTGACTGACCCTAAACAGAGAGTACACAGTGGCAGAATACCTGACCACTGTGACTGACCCTAAACAGAGAGTACACAGTGGCAGAATACCTGACCACTGTGACTGACCCTAAACAGAGAGTACACAGTGGCAGAATACCTGACCACTGTGACTGACCCTAAACAGAGAGTACACAGTGGCAGAATACCTGACCACTGTGACTGGCCCTAAACAGAGAGTACACAGTGGCAGAATACCTGACCACTGTGACTGACCCTAAACAGAGAGTACACAGTGGCAGAATACCTGACCACTGTGACTGACCCTAAACAGAGAGTACACAGTGGCAGAATACCTGACCACTGTGACTGACCCTAAACAGAGAGTACACAGTGGCAGAATACCTGACCACTGTGACTGACCCTAAACAGAGAGTACACAGTGGCAGAATACCTGACCACTGTGACTGACCCTAAACAGAGAGTACACAGTGGCAGAATACCTGACCACTGTGACTGACCCTAAACAGAGAGTACACAGTGGCAGAATACCTGACCACTGTGACTGACCCTAAACAGAGAGTACACAGTGGCAGAATACCTGACCACTGTGACTGACCCTAAACAGAGAGTACACAGTGGCAGAATACCTGACCACTGTGACTGACCCTAAACAGAGAGTACACAGTGGCAGAATACCTGACCACTGTGACTGACCCTAAACAGAGAGTACACAGTGGCAGAATACCTGACCACTGTGACTGACCCTAAACAGAGAGTACACAGTGGCAGAATACCTGACCACTGTGACTGACCCTAAACAGAGAGTACACAGTGGCAGAATACCTGACCACTGTGACTGACCCTAAACAGAGAGTACACAGTGGCAGAATACCTGACCACTGTGACTGACCCTAAACAGAGAGTACACAGTGGCAGAATACCTGACCACTGTGACTGACCCTAAACAGAGAGTACACAGTGGCAGAATACCTGACCACTGTGACTGACCCTAAACAGAGAGTACACAGTGGCAGAATACCTGACCACTGTGACTGACCCTAAACAGAGAGTACACAGTGGCAGAATACCTGACCACTGTGACTGCCCTAAACAGAGAGTACACAGTGGCAGAATACCTGACCACTGTGACTGACCCTAAACAGAGAGTACACAGTGGCAGAATACCTGACCACTGTGACTGACCCTAAACAGAGAGTACACAGTGGCAGAATACCTGACCACTGTGACTGACCCTAAACAGAGAGTACACAGTGGCAGAATACCTGACCACTGTGACTGACCCTAAACAGAGAGTACACAGTGGCAGAATACCTGACCACTGTGACTGACCCTAAACAGAGAGTACACAGTGGCAGAATACCTGACCACTGTGACTGACCCTAAACAGAGAGTACACAGTGGCAGAATACCTGACCACTGTGACTGACCCTAAACAGAGAGTACACAGTGGCAGAATACCTGACCACTGTGACTGACCCTAAACAGAGAGTACACAGTGGCAGAATACCTGACCACTGTGACTGACCCTAAACAGAGAGTACACAGTGGCAGAATACCTGACCACTGTGACTGACCCTAAACAGAGAGTACACAGTGGCAGAATACCTGACCACTGTGACTGACCCTAAACAGAGAGTACACAGTGGCAGAATACCTGACCACTGTGACTGACCCTAAACAGAGAGTACACAGTGGTAGAATACCTGACCACTGTGACTGACCCTAAACAGAGAGTACACAGTGGTAGAATACCTGACCACTGTGACTGGCCCTAAACAGAGAGTACACAGTGGTAGAATACCTGACCACTGTGACTGGCCCTAAACAGAGAGTACACAGTGGTAGAATACCTGACCACTGTGACTGACCCTAAACAGAGAGTACACAGTGGCAGAATACCTGACCACTGTGACTGACCCTAAACAGAGAGTACACAGTGGCAGAATACCTGACCACTGTGACTGACCCTAAACAGAGAGTACACAGTGGCAGAATACCTGACCACTGTGACTGACCCTAAACAGAGAGTACACAGTGGCAGAATACCTGACCACTGTGACTGACCCTAAACAGAGAGTACACAGTGGCAGAATACCTGACCACTGTGACTGACCCTAAACAGAGAGTACACAGTGGCAGAATACCTGACCACTGTGACTGACCCTAAACAGAGAGTACACAGTGGCAGAATACCTGACCACTGTGACTGACCCTAAACAGAGAGTACACAGTGGCAGAATACCTGACCACTGTGACTGACCCTAAACAGAGAGTACACAGTGGCAGAATACCTGACCACTGTGACTGACCCTAAACAGAGAGTACACAGTGGCAGAATACCTGACCACTGTGACTGACCCTAAACAGAGAGTACACAGTGGCAGAATACCTGACCACTGTGACTGACCCTAAACAGAGAGTACACAGTGGCAGAATACCTGACCACTGTGACTGACCCTAAACAGAGAGTACACAGTGGCAGAATACCTGACCACTGTGACTGACCCTAAACAGAGAGTACACAGAGGCAGAATACCTGACCACTGTGACTGACCCTAAACAGAGAGTACACAGTGGCAGAATACCTGACCACTGTGACTGACCCTAAACAGAGAGTACACAGTGGCAGAATACCTGACCACTGTGACTGACCCTAAACAGAGAGTACACAGTGGCAGAATACCTGACCACTGTGACTGACCCTAAACAGAGAGTACACAGTGGCAGAATACCTGACCACTGTGACTGACCCTAAACAGAGAGTACACAGTGGCAGAATACCTGACCACTGTGACTGACCCTAAACAGAGAGTACACAGTGGCAGAATACCTGACCACTGTGACTGACCCTAAACAGAGAGTACACAGTGGCAGAATACCTGACCACTGTGACTGACCCTAAACAGAGAGTACACAGTGGCAGAATACCTGACCACTGTGACTGACCCTAAACAGAGAGTACACAGTGGCAGAATACCTGACCACTGTGACTGACCCTAAACAGAGAGTACACAGTGGCAGAATACCTGACCACTGTGACTGACCCTAAACAGAGAGTACACAGTGGCAGAATACCTGACCACTGTGACTGACCCTAAACAGAGAGTACACAGTGGCAGAATACCTGACCACTGTGACTGACCCTAAACAGAGAGTACACAGTGGCAGAATACCTGACCACTGTGACTGACCCTAAACAGAGAGTACACAGTGGTAGAATACCTGACCACTGTGACTGACCCTAAACAGAGAGTACACAGTGGCAGAATACCTGACCACTGTGACTGACCCTAAACAGAGAGTACACAGTGGCAGAATACCTGACCACTGTGACTGACCCTAAACAGAGAGTACACAGTGGCAGAATACCTGACCACTGTGACTGACCCTAAACAGAGAGTACACAGTGGCAGAATACCTGACCACTGTGACTGACCCTAAACAGAGAGTACACAGTGGCAGAATACCTGACCACTGTGACTGACCCTAAACAGAGAGTACACAGTGGCAGAATACCTGACCACTGTGACTGACCCTAAACAGAGAGTACACAGTGGCAGAATACCTGACCACTGTGACTGACCCTAAACAGAGAGTACACAGTGGCAGAATACCTGACCACTGTGACTGACCCTAAACAGAGAGTACACAGTGGCAGAATACCTGACCACTGTGACTGACCCTAAACAGAGAGTACACAGTGGCAGAATACCTGACCACTGTGACTGACCCTAAACAGAGAGTACACAGTGGCAGAATACCTGACCACTGTGACTGGCCCTAAACAGAGAGTACACAGTGGCAGAATACCTGACCACTGTGACTGGCCCTAAACAGAGAGTACACAGTGGCAGAATACCTGACCACTGTGACTGACCCTAAACAGAGAGTACACAGTGGCAGAATACCTGACCACTGTGACTGACCCTAAACAGAGAGTACACAGTGGCAGAATACCTGACCACTGTGACTGACCCTAAACAGAGAGTACACAGTGGCAGAATACCTGACCACTGTGACTGACCCTAAACAGAGAGTACACAGTGGCAGAATACCTGACCACTGTGACTGACCCTAAACAGAGAGTACACAGTGGCAGAATACCTGACCACTGTGACTGACCCTAAACAGAGAGTACACAGTGGCAGAATACCTGACCACTGTGACTGACCCTAAACAGAGAGTACACAGTGGCAGAATACCTGACCACTGTGACTGACCCTAAACAGAGAGTACACAGTGGCAGAATACCTGACCACTGTGACTGACCCTAAACAGAGAGTACACAGTGGCAGAATACCTGACCACTGTGACTGACCCTAAACAGAGAGTACACAGTGGCAGAATACCTGACCACTGTGACTGACCCTAAACAGAGAGTACACAGTGGCAGAATACCTGACCACTGTGACTGACCCTAAACAGAGAGTACACAGTGGCAGAATACCTGACCACTGTGACTGACCCTAAACAGAGAGTACACAGTGGCAGAATACCTGACCACTGTGACTGACCCTAAACAGAGAGTACACAGTGGCAGAATACCTGACCACTGTGACTGACCCTAAACAGAGAGTACACAGTGGCAGAATACCTGACCACTGTGACTGACCCTAAACAGAGAGTACACAGTGGCAGAATACCTGACCACTGTGACTGACCCTAAACAGAGAGTACACAGTGGCAGAATACCTGACCACTGTGACTGACCCTAAACAGAGAGTACACAGTGGCAGAATACCTGACCACTGTGACTGACCCTAAACAGAGAGTACACAGTGGCAGAATACCTGACCACTGTGACTGACCCTAAACAGAGAGTACACAGTGGCAGAATACCTGACCACTGTGACTGACCCTAAACAGAGAGTACACAGTGGCAGAATACCTGACCACTGTGACTGACCCTAAACAGAGAGTACACAGTGGCAGAATACCTGACCACTGTGACTGACCCTAAACAGAGAGTACACAGTGGCAGAATACCTGACCACTGTGACTGACCCTAAACAGAGAGTACACAGTGGCAGAATACCTGACCACTGTGACTGACCCTAAACAGAGAGTACACAGTGGCAGAATACCTGACCACTGTGACTGACCCTAAACAGAGAGTACACAGTGGTAGAATACCTGACCACTGTGACTGGCCCTAAACAGAGAGTACACAGTGGTAGAATACCTGACCACTGTGACTGACCCTAAACAGAGAGTACACAGTGGTAGAATACCTGACCACTGTGACTGGCCCTAAACAGAGAGTACACAGTGGTAGAATACCTGACCACTGTGACTGGCCCTAAACAGAGAGTACACAGTGGTAGAATACCTGACCACTGTGACTGACCCTAAACAGAGAGTACACAGTGGCAGAATACCTGACCACTGTGACTGACCCTAAACAGAGAGTACACAGTGGCAGAATACCTGACCACTGTGACTGACCCTAAACAGAGAGTACACAGTGGCAGAATACCTGACCACTGTGACTGACCCTAAACAGAGAGTACACAGTGGCAGAATACCTGACCACTGTGACTGACCCTAAACAGAGAGTACACAGTGGCAGAATACCTGACCACTGTGACTGACCCTAAACAGAGAGTACACAGTGGCAGAATACCTGACCACTGTGACTGACCCTAAACAGAGAGTACACAGTGGCAGAATACCTGACCACTGTGACTGACCCTAAACAGAGAGTACACAGTGGCAGAATACCTGACCACTGTGACTGACCCTAAACAGAGAGTACACAGTGGCAGAATACCTGACCACTGTGACTGACCCTAAACAGAGAGTACACAGTGGCAGAATACCTGACCACTGTGACTGACCCTAAACAGAGAGTACACAGTGGCAGAATACCTGACCACTGTGACTGACCCTAAACAGAGAGTACACAGTGGCAGAATACCTGACCACTGTGACTGACCCTAAACAGAGAGTACACAGTGGCAGAATACCTGACCACTGTGACTGACCCTAAACAGAGAGTACACAGTGGCAGAATACCTGACCACTGTGACTGACCCTAAACAGAGAGTACACAGTGGCAGAATACCTGACCACTGTGACTGACCCTAAACAGAGAGTACACAGTGGCAGAATACCTGACCACTGTGACTGACCCTAAACAGAGAGTACACAGTGGCAGAATACCTGACCACTGTGACTGACCCTAAACAGAGAGTACACAGTGGCAGAATACCTGACCACTGTGACTGACCCTAAACAGAGAGTACACAGTGGCAGAATACCTGACCACTGTGACTGACCCTAAACAGAGAGTACACAGTGGCAGAATACCTGACCACTGTGACTGACCCTAAACAGAGAGTACACAGTGGCAGAATACCTGACCACTGTGACTGACCCTAAACAGAGAGTACACAGTGGCAGAATACCTGACCACTGTGACTGACCCTAAACAGAGAGTACACAGTGGCAGAATACCTGACCACTGTGACTGACCCTAAACAGAGAGTACACAGTGGCAGAATACCTGACCACTGTGACTGACCCTAAACAGAGAGTACACAGTGGCAGAATACCTGACCACTGTGACTGACCCTAAACAGAGAGTACACAGTGGCAGAATACCTGACCACTGTGACTGACCCTAAACAGAGAGTACACAGTGGCAGAATACCTGACCACTGTGACTGACCCTAAACAGAGAGTACACAGTGGCAGAATACCTGACCACTGTGACTGACCCTAAACAGAGAGTACACAGTGGCAGAATACCTGACCACTGTGACTGACCCTAAACAGAGAGTACACAGTGGTAGAATACCTGACCACTGTGACTGACCCTAAACAGAGAGTACACAGTGGTAGAATACCTGACCACTGTGACTGACCCTAAACAGAGAGTACACAGTGGCAGAATACCTGACCACTGTGACTGACCCTAAACAGAGAGTACACAGTGGCAGAATACCTGACCACTGTGACTGACCCTAAACAGAGAGTACACAGTGGCAGAATACCTGACCACTGTGACTGACCCTAAACAGAGAGTACACAGTGGCAGAATACCTGACCACTGTGACTGACCCTAAACAGAGAGTACACAGTGGCAGAATACCTGACCACTGTGACTGACCCTAAACAGAGAGTACACAGTGGCAGAATACCTGACCACTGTGACTGACCCTAAACAGAGAGTACACAGTGGCAGAATACCTGACCACTGTGACTGACCCTAAACAGAGAGTACACAGTGGCAGAATACCTGACCACTGTGACTGACCCTAAACAGAGAGTACACAGTGGCAGAATACCTGACCACTGTGACTGACCCTAAACAGAGAGTACACAGTGGCAGAATACCTGACCACTGTGACTGACCCTAAACAGAGAGTACACAGTGGCAGAATACCTGACCACTGTGACTGACCCTAAACAGAGAGTACACAGTGGCAGAATACCTGACCACTGTGACTGACCCTAAACAGAGAGTACACAGTGGCAGAATACCTGACCACTGTGACTGACCCTAAACAGAGAGTACACAGTGGCAGAATACCTGACCACTGTGACTGACCCTAAACAGAGAGTACACAGTGGCAGAATACCTGACCACTGTGACTGACCCTAAACAGAGAGTACACAGTGGCAGAATACCTGACCACTGTGACTGACCCTAAACAGAGAGTACACAGTGGCAGAATACCTGACCACTGTGACTGACCCTAAACAGAGAGTACACAGTGGCAGAATACCTGACCACTGTGACTGACCCTAAACAGAGAGTACACAGTGGCAGAATACCTGACCACTGTGACTGACCCTAAACAGAGAGTACACAGTGGCAGAATACCTGACCACTGTGACTGACCCTAAACAGAGAGTACACAGTGGCAGAATACCTGACCACTGTGACTGACCCTAAACAGAGAGTACACAGTGGCAGAATACCTGACCACTGTGACTGACCCTAAACAGAGAGTACACAGTGGCAGAATACCTGACCACTGTGACTGACCCTAAACAGAGAGTACACAGTGGCAGAATACCTGACCACTGTGACTGACCCTAAACAGAGAGTACACAGTGGCAGAATACCTGACCACTGTGACTGACCCTAAACAGAGAGTACACAGTGGCAGAATACCTGACCACTGTGACTGACCCTAAACAGAGAGTACACAGTGGCAGAATACCTGACCACTGTGACTGACCCTAAACAGAGAGTACACAGTGGCAGAATACCTGACCACTGTGACTGACCCTAAACAGAGAGTACACAGTGGCAGAATACCTGACCACTGTGACTGACCCTAAACAGAGAGTACACAGTGGCAGAATACCTGACCACTGTGACTGACCCTAAACAGAGAGTACACAGTGGCAGAATACCTGACCACTGTGACTGACCCTAAACAGAGAGTACACAGTGGCAGAATACCTGACCACTGTGACTGACCCTAAACAGAGAGTACACAGTGGCAGAATACCTGACCACTGTGACTGACCCTAAACAGAGAGTACACAGTGGCAGAATACCTGACCACTGTGACTGACCCTAAACAGAGAGTACACAGTGGCAGAATACCTGACCACTGTGACTGACCCTAAACAGAGAGTACACAGTGGCAGAATACCTGACCACTGTGACTGACCCTAAACAGAGAGTACACAGTGGTAGAATACCTGACCACTGTGACTGGCCCTAAACAGAGAGTACACAGTGGTAGAATACCTGACCACTGTGACTGACCCTAAACAGAGAGTACACAGTGGTAGAATACCTGACCACTGTGACTGACCCTAAACAGACAGTACACAGTGGCAGAATACCTGACCACTGTGACTGACCCTAAACAGAGAGTACACAGTGGCAGAATACCTGACCACTGTGACTGACCCTAAACAGAGAGTACACAGTGGCAGAATACCTGACCACTGTGACTGACCCTAAACAGAGAGTACACAGTGGCAGAATACCTGACCACTGTGACTGACCCTAAACAGAGAGTACACAGTGGCAGAATACCTGACCACTGTGACTGACCCTAAACAGAGAGTACACAGTGGCAGAATACCTGACCACTGTGACTGACCCTAAACAGAGAGTACACAGTGGCAGAATACCTGACCACTGTGACTGACCCTAAACAGAGAGTACACAGTGGCAGAATACCTGACCACTGTGACTGACCCTAAACAGAGAGTACACAGTGGCAGAATACCTGACCACTGTGACTGACCCTAAACAGAGAGTACACAGTGGCAGAATACCTGACCACTGTGACTGACCCTAAACAGAGAGTACACAGTGGCAGAATACCTGACCACTGTGACTGACCCTAAACAGAGAGTACACAGTGGCAGAATACCTGACCACTGTGACTGACCCTAAACAGAGAGTACACAGTGGCAGAATACCTGACCACTGTGACTGACCCTAAACAGAGAGTACACAGTGGCAGAATACCTGACCACTGTGACTGACCCTAAACAGAGAGTACACAGTGGCAGAATACCTGACCACTGTGACTGACCCTAAACAGAGAGTACACAGTGGCAGAATACCTGACCACTGTGACTGACCCTAAACAGAGAGTACACAGTGGCAGAATACCTGACCACTGTGACTGACCCTAAACAGAGAGTACACAGTGGCAGAATACCTGACCACTGTGACTGACCCTAAACAGAGAGTACACAGTGGCAGAATACCTGACCACTGTGACTGACCCTAAACAGAGAGTACACAGTGGCAGAATACCTGACCACTGTGACTGACCCTAAACAGAGAGTACACAGTGGCAGAATACCTGACCACTGTGACTGACCCTAAACAGAGAGTACACAGTGGCAGAATACCTGACCACTGTGACTGACCCTAAACAGAGAGTACACAGTGGCAGAATACCTGACCACTGTGACTGACCCTAAACAGAGAGTACACAGTGGCAGAATACCTGACCACTGTGACTGACCCTAAACAGAGAGTACACAGTGGCAGAATACCTGACCACTGTGACTGACCCTAAACAGAGAGTACACAGTGGCAGAATACCTGACCACTGTGACTGACCCTAAACAGAGAGTACACAGTGGTAGAATACCTGACCACTGTGACTGACCCTAAACAGAGAGTACACAGTGGCAGAATACCTGACCACTGTGACTGACCCTAAACAGAGAGTACACAGTGGCAGAATACCTGACCACTGTGACTGACCCTAAACAGAGAGTACACAGTGGTAGAATACCTGACCACTGTGACTGACCCTAAACAGAGAGTACACAGTGGTAGAATACCTGACCACTGTGACTGGCCCTAAACAGAGAGTACACAGTGGCAGAATACCTGACCACTGTGACTGACCCTAAACAGAGAGTACACAGTGGCAGAATACCTGACCACTGTGACTGACCCTAAACAGAGAGTACACAGTGGCAGAATACCTGACCACTGTGACTGACCCTAAACAGAGAGTACACAGTGGCAGAATACCTGACCACTGTGACTGACCCTAAACAGAGAGTACACAGTGGCAGAATACCTGACCACTGTGACTGACCCTAAACAGAGAGTACACAGTGGCAGAATACCTGACCACTGTGACTGACCCTAAACAGAGAGTACACAGTGGCAGAATACCTGACCACTGTGACTGACCCTAAACAGAGAGTACACAGTGGCAGAATACCTGACCACTGTGACTGACCCTAAACAGAGAGTACACAGTGGCAGAATACCTGACCACTGTGACTGACCCTAAACAGAGAGTACACAGTGGCAGAATACCTGACCACTGTGACTGACCCTAAACAGAGAGTACACAGTGGCAGAATACCTGACCACTGTGACTGACCCTAAACAGAGAGTACACAGTGGCAGAATACCTGACCACTGTGACTGACCCTAAACAGAGAGTACACAGTGGCAGAATACCTGACCACTGTGACTGACCCTAAACAGAGAGTACACAGTGGCAGAATACCTGACCACTGTGACTGACCCTAAACAGAGAGTACACAGTGGCAGAATACCTGACCACTGTGACTGACCCTAAACAGAGAGTACACAGTGGCAGAATACCTGACCACTGTGACTGACCCTAAACAGAGAGTACACAGTGGCAGAATACCTGACCACTGTGACTGACCCTAAACAGAGAGTACACAGTGGTAGAATACCTGACCACTGTGACTGACCCTAAACAGAGAGTACACAGTGGCAGAATACCTGACCACTGTGACTGACCCTAAACAGAGAGTACACAGTGGCAGAATACCTGACCACTGTGACTGACCCTAAACAGAGAGTACACAGTGGCAGAATACCTGACCACTGTGACTGACCCTAAACAGAGAGTACACAGTGGCAGAATACCTGACCACTGTGACTGACCCTAAACAAACAGAGAGTACACAGTGGCAGAATACCTGACCACTGTGACTGACCCTAAACAGAGAGTACACAGTGGCAGAATACCTGACCACTGTGACTGACCCTAAACAGAGAGTACACAGTGGCAGAATACCTGACCACTGTGACTGACCCTAAACAGAGAGTACACAGTGGCAGAATACCTGACCACTGTGACTGACCCTAAACAGAGAGTACACAGTGGCAGAATACCTGACCACTGTGACTGACCCTAAACAGAGAGTACACAGTGGCAGAATACCTGACCACTGTGACTGACCCTAAACAGAGAGTACACAGTGGCAGAATACCTGACCACTGTGACTGACCCTAAACAGAGAGTACACAGTGGTAGAATACCTGACCACTGTGACTGACCCTAAACAGAGAGTACACAGTGGTAGAATACCTGACCACTGTGACTGACCCTAAACAGAGAGTACACAGTGGCAGAATACCTGACCACTGTGACTGACCCTAAACAGAGAGTACACAGTGGCAGAATACCTGACCACTGTGACTGACCCTAAACAGAGAGTACACAGTGGCAGAATACCTGACCACTGTGACTGACCCTAAACAGAGAGTACACAGTGGCAGAATACCTGACCACTGTGACTGACCCTAAACAGAGAGTACACAGTGGCAGAATACCTGACCACTGTGACTGACCCTAAACAGAGAGTACACAGTGGCAGAATACCTGACCACTGTGACTGACCCTAAACAGAGAGTACACAGTGGCAGAATACCTGACCACTGTGACTGACCCTAAACAGAGAGTACACAGTGGCAGAATACCTGACCACTGTGACTGACCCTAAACAGAGAGTACACAGTGGCAGAATACCTGACCACTGTGACTGACCCTAAACAGAGAGTACACAGTGGCAGAATACCTGACCACTGTGACTGACCCTAAACAGAGAGTACACAGTGGCAGAATACCTGACCACTGTGACTGACCCTAAACAGAGAGTACACAGTGGCAGAATACCTGACCACTGTGACTGACCCTAAACAGAGAGTACACAGTGGCAGAATACCTGACCACTGTGACTGACCCTAAACAGAGAGTACACAGTGGCAGAATACCTGACCACTGTGACTGACCCTAAACAGAGAGTACACAGTGGCAGAATACCTGACCACTGTGACTGACCCTAAACAGAGAGTACACAGTGGCAGAATACCTGACCACTGTGACTGACCCTAAACAGAGAGTACACAGTGGCAGAATACCTGACCACTGTGACTGACCCTAAACAGAGAGTACACAGTGGCAGAATACCTGACCACTGTGACTGACCCTAAACAGAGAGTACACAGTGGCAGAATACCTGACCACTGTGACTGACCCTAAACAGAGAGTACACAGTGGCAGAATACCTGACCACTGTGACTGACCCTAAACAGAGAGTACACAGTGGCAGAATACCTGACCACTGTGACTGACCCTAAACAGAGAGTACACAGTGGCAGAATACCTGACCACTGTGACTGACCCTAAACAGAGAGTACACAGTGGCAGAATACCTGACCACTGTGACTGACCCTAAACAGAGAGTACACAGTGGCAGAATACCTGACCACTGTGACTGACCCTAAACAGAGAGTACACAGTGGCAGAATACCTGACCACTGTGACTGACCCTAAACAGAGAGTACACAGTGGCAGAATACCTGACCACTGTGACTGACCCTAAACAGAGAGTACACAGTGGCAGAATACCTGACCACTGTGACTGACCCTAAACAGAGAGTACACAGTGGCAGAATACCTGACCACTGTGACTGACCCTAAACAGAGAGTACACAGTGGCAGAATACCTGACCACTGTGACTGACCCTAAACAGAGAGTACACAGTGGCAGAATACCTGACCACTGTGACTGACCCTAAACAGAGAGTACACAGTGGCAGAATACCTGACCACTGTGACTGACCCTAAACAGAGAGTACACAGTGGCAGAATACCTGACCACTGTGACTGACCCTAAACAGAGAGTACACAGTGGCAGAATACCTGACCACTGTGACTGACCCTAAACAGAGAGTACACAGTGGCAGAATACCTGACCACTGTGACTGACCCTAAACAGAGAGTACACAGTGGCAGAATACCTGACCACTGTGACTGACCCTAAACAGAGAGTACACAGTGGCAGAATACCTGACCACTGTGACTGACCCTAAACAGAGAGTACACAGTGGCAGAATACCTGACCACTGTGACTGACCCTAAACAGAGAGTACACAGTGGCAGAATACCTGACCACTGTGACTGACCCTAAACAGAGAGTACACAGTGGCAGAATACCTGACCACTGTGACTGACCCTAAACAGAGAGTACACAGTGGCAGAATACCTGACCACTGTGACTGACCCTAAACAGAGAGTACACAGTGGCAGAATACCTGACCACTGTGACTGACCCTAAACAGAGAGTACACAGTGGTAGAATACCTGACCACTGTGACTGACCCTAAACAGAGAGTACACAGTGGCAGAATACCTGACCACTGTGACTGACCCTAAACAGAGAGTACACAGTGGCAGAATACCTGACCACTGTGACTGACCCTAAACAGAGAGTACACAGTGGCAGAATACCTGACCACTGTGACTGACCCTAAACAGAGAGTACACAGTGGCAGAATACCTGACCACTGTGACTGACCCTAAACAGAGAGTACACAGTGGCAGAATACCTGACCACTGTGACTGACCCTAAACAGAGAGTACACAGTGGCAGAATACCTGACCACTGTGACTGACCCTAAACAGAGAGTACACAGTGGCAGAATACCTGACCACTGTGACTGACCCTAAACAGAGAGTACACAGTGGCAGAATACCTGACCACTGTGACTGACCCTAAACAGAGAGTACACAGTGGCAGAATACCTGACCACTGTGACTGACCCTAAACAGAGAGTACACAGTGGCAGAATACCTGACCACTGTGACTGACCCTAAACAGAGAGTACACAGTGGCAGAATACCTGACCACTGTGACTGACCCTAAACAGAGAGTACACAGTGGCAGAATACCTGACCACTGTGACTGACCCTAAACAGAGAGTACACAGTGGCAGAATACCTGACCACTGTGACTGACCCTAAACAGAGAGTACACAGTGGCAGAATACCTGACCACTGTGACTGACCCTAAACAGAGAGTACACAGTGGCAGAATACCTGACCACTGTGACTGACCCTAAACAGAGAGTACACAGTGGCAGAATACCTGACCACTGTGACTGACCCTAAACAGAGAGTACACAGTGGCAGAATACCTGACCACTGTGACTGACCCTAAACAGAGAGTACACAGTGGCAGAATACCTGACCACTGTGACTGACCCTAAACAGAGAGTACACAGTGGCAGAATACCTGACCACTGTGACTGACCCTAAACAGAGAGTACACAGTGGCAGAATACCTGACCACTGTGACTGACCCTAAACAGAGAGTACACAGTGGCAGAATACCTGACCACTGTGACTGACCCTAAACAGAGAGTACACAGTGGCAGAATACCTGACCACTGTGACTGACCCTAAACAGAGAGTACACAGTGGCAGAATACCTGACCACTGTGACTGACCCTAAACAGAGAGTACACAGTGGCAGAATACCTGACCACTGTGACTGACCCTAAACAGAGAGTACACAGTGGCAGAATACCTGACCACTGTGACTGACCCTAAACAGAGAGTACACAGTGGCAGAATACCTGACCACTGTGACTGACCCTAAACAGAGAGTACACAGTGGCAGAATACCTGACCACTGTGACTGACCCTAAACAGAGAGTACACAGTGGCAGAATACCTGACCACTGTGACTGACCCTAAACAGAGAGTACACAGTGGCAGAATACCTGACCACTGTGACTGACCCTAAACAGAGAGTACACAGTGGCAGAATACCTGACCACTGTGACTGACCCTAAACAGAGAGTACACAGTGGCAGAATACCTGACCACTGTGACTGACCCTAAACAGAGAGTACACAGTGGCAGAATACCTGACCACTGTGACTGACCCTAAACAGAGAGTACACAGTGGCAGAATACCTGACCACTGTGACTGACCCTAAACAGAGAGTACACAGTGGCAGAATACCTGACCACTGTGACTGACCCTAAACAGAGAGTACACAGTGGCAGAATACCTGACCACTGTGACTGACCCTAAACAGAGAGTACACAGTGGCAGAATACCTGACCACTGTGACTGACCCTAAACAGAGAGTACACAGTGGCAGAATACCTGACCACTGTGACTGACCCTAAACAGAGAGTACACAGTGGCAGAATACCTGACCACTGTGACTGACCCTAAACAGAGAGTACACAGTGGCAGAATACCTGACCACTGTGACTGACCCTAAACAGAGAGTACACAGTGGCAGAATACCTGACCACTGTGACTGACCCTAAACAGAGAGTACACAGTGGCAGAATACCTGACCACTGTGACTGACCCTAAACAGAGAGTACACAGTGGCAGAATACCTGACCACTGTGACTGACCCTAAACAGAGAGTACACAGTGGCAGAATACCTGACCACTGTGACTGACCCTAAACAGAGAGTACACAGTGGCAGAATACCTGACCACTGTGACTGACCCTAAACAGAGAGTACACAGTGGCAGAATACCTGACCACTGTGACTGACCCTAAACAGAGAGTACACAGTGGCAGAATACCTGACCACTGTGACTGACCCTAAACAGAGAGTACACAGTGGCAGAATACCTGACCACTGTGACTGACCCTAAACAGAGAGTACACAGTGGCAGAATACCTGACCACTGTGACTGACCCTAAACAGAGAGTACACAGTGGCAGAATACCTGACCACTGTGACTGACCCTAAACAGAGAGTACACAGTGGTAGAATACCTGACCACTGTGACTGACCCTAAACAGAGAGTACACAGTGGTAGAATACCTGACCACTGTGACTGACCCTAAACAGAGAGTACACAGTGGTAGAATACCTGACCACTGTGACTGACCCTAAACAGAGAGTACACAGTGGCAGAATACCTGACCACTGTGACTGACCCTAAACAGAGAGTACACAGTGGCAGAATACCTGACCACTGTGACTGACCCTAAACAGAGAGTACACAGTGGCAGAATACCTGACCACTGTGACTGACCCTAAACAGAGAGTACACAGTGGCAGAATACCTGACCACTGTGACTGACCCTAAACAGAGAGTACACAGTGGTAGAATACCTGACCACTGTGACTGACCCTAAACAGAGAGTACACAGTGGTAGAATACCTGACCACTGTGACTGGCCCTAAACAGAGAGTACACAGTGGTAGAATACCTGACCACTGTGACTGACCCTAAACAGAGAGTACACAGTGGCAGAATACCTGACCACTGTGACTGACCCTAAACAGAGAGTACACAGTGGCAGAATACCTGACCACTGTGACTGACCCTAAACAGAGAGTACACAGTGGCAGAATACCTGACCACTGTGACTGACCCTAAACAGAGAGTACACAGTGGCAGAATACCTGACCACTGTGACTGACCCTAAACAGAGAGTACACAGTGGCAGAATACCTGACCACTGTGACTGACCCTAAACAGAGAGTACACAGTGGCAGAATACCTGACCACTGTGACTGACCCTAAACAGAGAGTACACAGTGGCAGAATACCTGACCACTGTGACTGACCCTAAACAGAGAGTACACAGTGGCAGAATACCTGACCACTGTGACTGACCCTAAACAGAGAGTACACAGTGGCAGAATACCTGACCACTGTGACTGACCCTAAACAGAGAGTACACAGTGGCAGAATACCTGACCACTGTGACTGACCCTAAACAGAGAGTACACAGTGGCAGAATACCTGACCACTGTGACTGACCCTAAACAGAGAGTACACAGTGGCAGAATACCTGACCACTGTGACTGACCCTAAACAGAGAGTACACAGTGGCAGAATACCTGACCACTGTGACTGACCCTAAACAGAGAGTACACAGTGGCAGAATACCTGACCACTGTGACTGACCCTAAACAGAGAGTACACAGTGGCAGAATACCTGACCACTGTGACTGACCCTAAACAGAGAGTACACAGTGGCAGAATACCTGACCACTGTGACTGACCCTAAACAGAGAGTACACAGTGGTAGAATACCTGACCACTGTGACTGACCCTAAACAGAGAGTACACAGTGGCAGAATACCTGACCACTGTGACTGACCCTAAACAGAGAGTACACAGTGGTAGAATACCTGACCACTGTGACTGACCCTAAACAGAGAGTACACAGTGGCAGAATACCTGACCACTGTGACTGACCCTAAACAGAGAGTACACAGTGGTAGAATACCTGACCACTGTGACTGGCCCTAAACAGAGAGTACACAGTGGTAGAATACCTGACCACTGTGACTGACCCTAAACAGAGAGTACACAGTGGCAGAATACCTGACCACTGTGACTGACCCTAAACAGAGAGTACACAGTGGCAGAATACCTGACCACTGTGACTGACCCTAAACAGAGAGTACACAGTGGCAGAATACCTGACCACTGTGACTGACCCTAAACAGAGAGTACACAGTGGCAGAATACCTGACCACTGTGACTGACCCTAAACAGAGAGTACACAGTGGCAGAATACCTGACCACTGTGACTGACCCTAAACAGAGAGTACACAGTGGCAGAATACCTGACCACTGTGACTGACCCTAAACAGAGAGTACACAGTGGCAGAATACCTGACCACTGTGACTGACCCTAAACAGAGAGTACACAGTGGCAGAATACCTGACCACTGTGACTGACCCTAAACAGAGAGTACACAGTGGCAGAATACCTGACCACTGTGACTGACCCTAAACAGAGAGTACACAGTGGCAGAATACCTGACCACTGTGACTGACCCTAAACAGAGAGTACACAGTGGCAGAATACCTGACCACTGTGACTGACCCTAAACAGAGAGTACACAGTGGCAGAATACCTGACCACTGTGACTGACCCTAAACAGAGAGTACACAGTGGCAGAATACCTGACCACTGTGACTGACCCTAAACAGAGAGTACACAGTGGCAGAATACCTGACCACTGTGACTGACCCTAAACAGAGAGTACACAGTGGCAGAATACCTGACCACTGTGACTGACCCTAAACAGAGAGTACACAGTGGCAGAATACCTGACCACTGTGACTGACCCTAAACAGAGAGTACACAGTGGCAGAATACCTGACCACTGTGACTGACCCTAAACAGAGAGTACACAGTGGCAGAATACCTGACCACTGTGACTGACCCTAAACAGAGAGTACACAGTGGCAGAATACCTGACCACTGTGACTGACCCTAAACAGAGAGTACACAGTGGCAGAATACCTGACCACTGTGACTGACCCTAAACAGAGAGTACACAGTGGCAGAATACCTGACCACTGTGACTGACCCTAAACAGAGAGTACACAGTGGCAGAATACCTGACCACTGTGACTGACCCTAAACAGAGAGTACACAGTGGCAGAATACCTGACCACTGTGACTGACCCTAAACAGAGAGTACACAGTGGCAGAATACCTGACCACTGTGACTGACCCTAAACAGAGAGTACACAGTGGCAGAATACCTGACCACTGTGACTGACCCTAAACAGAGAGTACACAGTGGCAGAATACCTGACCACTGTGACTGACCCTAAACAGAGAGTACACAGTGGCAGAATACCTGACCACTGTGACTGACCCTAAACAGAGAGTACACAGTGGCAGAATACCTGACCACTGTGACTGACCCTAAACAGAGAGTACACAGTGGCAGAATACCTGACCACTGTGACTGACCCTAAACAGAGAGTACACAGTGGCAGAATACCTGACCACTGTGACTGACCCTAAACAGAGAGTACACAGTGGCAGAATACCTGACCACTGTGACTGACCCTAAACAGAGAGTACACAGTGGCAGAATACCTGACCACTGTGACTGACCCTAAACAGAGAGTACACAGTGGCAGAATACCTGACCACTGTGACTGACCCTAAACAGAGAGTACACAGTGGCAGAATACCTGACCACTGTGACTGACCCTAAACAGAGAGTACACAGTGGCAGAATACCTGACCACTGTGACTGACCCTAAACAGAGAGTACACAGTGGCAGAATACCTGACCACTGTGACTGACCCTAAACAGAGAGTACACAGTGGCAGAATACCTGACCACTGTGACTGACCCTAAACAGAGAGTACACAGTGGCAGAATACCTGACCACTGTGACTGACCCTAAACAGAGAGTACACAGTGGCAGAATACCTGACCACTGTGACTGACCCTAAACAGAGAGTACACAGTGGCAGAATACCTGACCACTGTGACTGACCCTAAACAGAGAGTACACAGGGCAGAATACCTGACCACTGTGACTGACCCTAAACAGAGAGTACACAGTGGCAGAATACCTGACCACTGTGACTGACCCTAAACAGAGAGTACACAGTGGCAGAATACCTGACCACTGTGACTGACCCTAAACAGAGAGTACACAGTGGCAGAATACCTGACCACTGTGACTGACCCTAAACAGAGAGTACACAGAGGCAGAATACCTGACCACTGTGACTGACCCTAAACAGAGAGTACACAGAGGCAGAATACCTGACCACTGTGACTGACCCTAAACAGAGAGTACACAGTGGCAGAATACCTGACCACTGTGACTGACCCTAAACAGAGAGTACACAGTGGTAGAATACCTGACCACTGTGACTGACCCTAAACAGAGAGTACACAGTGGTAGAATACCTGACCACTGTGACTGACCCTAAACAGAGAGTACACAGTGGTAGAATACCTGACCACTGTGACTGACCCTAAACAGAGAGTACACAGTGGCAGAATACCTGACCACTGTGACTGACCCTAAACAGAGAGTACACAGTGGTAGAATACCTGACCACTGTGACTGACCCTAAACAGAGAGTACACAGTGGTAGAATACCTGACCACTGTGACTGACCCTAAACAGAGAGTACACAGTGGTAGAATACCTGACCACTGTGACTGGCCCTAAACAGAGAGTACACAGTGGTAGAATACCTGACCACTGTGACTGACCCTAAACAGAGAGTACACAGTGGTAGAATACCTGACCACTGTGACTGACCCTAAACAGAGAGTACACAGTGGCAGAATACCTGACCACTGTGACTGGCCCTAAACAGAGAGTACACAGTGGCAGAATACCTGACCACTGTGACTGACCCTAAACAGAGAGTACACAGTGGCAGAATACCTGACCACTGTGACTGACCCTAAACAGAGAGTACACAGTGGCAGAATACCTGACCACTGTGACTGACCCTAAACAGAGAGTACACAGTGGCAGAATACCTGACCACTGTGACTGACCCTAAACAGAGAGTACACAGTGGCAGAATACCTGACCACTGTGACTGACCCTAAACAGAGAGTACACAGTGGCAGAATACCTGACCACTGTGACTGACCCTAAACAGAGAGTACACAGTGGCAGAATACCTGACCACTGTGACTGACCCTAAACAGAGAGTACACAGTGGCAGAATACCTGACCACTGTGACTGACCCTAAACAGAGAGTACACAGTGGCAGAATACCTGACCACTGTGACTGACCCTAAACAGAGAGTACACAGTGGCAGAATACCTGACCACTGTGACTGACCCTAAACAGAGAGTACACAGTGGCAGAATACCTGACCACTGTGACTGACCCTAAACAGAGAGTACACAGTGGCAGAATACCTGACCACTGTGACTGACCCTAAACAGAGAGTACACAGTGGCAGAATACCTGACCACTGTGACTGACCCTAAACAGAGAGTACACAGTGGCAGAATACCTGACCACTGTGACTGACCCTAAACAGAGAGTACACAGTGGCAGAATACCTGACCACTGTGACTGACCCTAAACAGAGAGTACACAGTGGCAGAATACCTGACCACTGTGACTGACCCTAAACAGAGAGTACACAGTGGCAGAATACCTGACCACTGTGACTGACCCTAAACAGTACACAGTGGCAGAATACACAGTGAGTACACAGTGGCAGAATACCTGACCACTGTGACTGACCCTAAACAGAGAGTACACAGTGGCAGAATACCTGACCACTGTGACTGACCCTAAACAGAGAGTACACAGTGGCAGAATACCTGACCACTGTGACTGACCCTAAACAGACAGTACACAGTGGCAGAATACCTGACCACTGTGACTGACCCTAAACAGAGAGTACACAGTGGCAGAATACCTGACCACTGTGACTGACCCTAAACAGAGAGTACACAGTGGCAGAATACCTGACCACTGTGACTGACCCTAAACAGAAGTACACAGTGGCAGAATACCTGACCACTGTGACTGACCCTAAACAGAGAGTACACAGTGGCAGAATACCTGACCACTGTGACTGACCCTAAACAGAGAGTACACAGTGGCAGAATACCTGACCACTGTGACTGACCCTAAACAGAGAGTACACAGTGGCAGAATACCTGACCACTGTGACTGACCCTAAACAGAGAGTACACAGAGGCAGAATACCTGACCACTGTGACTGACCCTAAACAGAGAGTACACAGAGGCAGAATACCTGACCACTGTGACTGACCCTAAACAGAGAGTACACAGAGGCAGAATACCTGACCACTGTGACTGACCCTAAACAGAGAGTACACAGTGGTAGAATACCTGACCACTGTGACTGGCCCTAAACAGAGAGTACACAGTGGTAGAATACCTGACCACTGTGACTGGCCCTAAACAGAGAGTACACAGTGGCAGAATACCTGACCACTGTGACTGACCCTAAACAGAGAGTACACAGTGGCAGAATACCTGACCACTGTGACTGACCCTAAACAGAGAGTACACAGTGGCAGAATACCTGACCACTGTGACTGACCCTAAACAGAGAGTACACAGTGTCAGAATACCTGACCACTGTGACTGACCCTAAACAGACAGTACACAGTGGCAGAATACCTGACCACTGTGACTGACCCTAAACAGAGAGTACACAGTGGCAGAATACCTGACCACTGTGACTGACCCTAAACAGAGAGTACACAGTGGCAGAATACCTGACCACTGTGACTGACCCTAAACAGAGAGTACACAGTGGCAGAATACCTGACCACTGTGACTGACCCTAAACAGAGAGTACACAGTGGCAGAATACCTGACCACTGTTACTGACCCTAAACAGAGAGTACACAGTGGCAGAATACCTGACCACTGTGACTGACCCTAAACAGAGAGTACACAGTGGCAGAATACCTGACCACTGTGACTGACCCTAAACAGAGAGTACACAGTGGCAGAATACCTGACCACTGTTACTGACCCTAAACAGAGAGTACACAGTGGCAGAATACCTGATCACTGTGACTGACCAAAATTAAAGAAATCTAAGTGCATTCTCAGTGAGCATAGCCTTGCTATTGAGAAAGGCTGCCGTAGGCAGACCTGGATCTCAAGAGGAGACAGACTATGTGACACTGCCCACAAAATGAGGTGAAAACTGAGCAGCACTTCCTAACCTCCTGCCAAATGTATAACCATATTAGAGGCACATTTTTCCCTCAGATTACACAGACCCACAAAGATTTTGAAAAATCAAATCCAATTTTGATCAACTCCCATATCTATTGGGTGAAATACAACAGTGTGCCATCACAGCAGCAATATTTGTCACCTGTTGCCACAAGAAAAGGGCAACCAGTGAAGAACAAACACCATTGTAAATACAACCCATATTTATGCTTATTTATTTTCCCTTTTGTACTTTAACTACAGTATTTGCACATCGTTACAACACTGTATATAGACATAATATGACATTTGTAATAATTTTTACTGTTCATTTTTATTGTTTATTTCACTATTGTATATTATCTACCTCACTTGCTTTGGCAATGTTAACACATGTTTCCCATGTCAACAAAGCCCCTTAAATTTAATTGAGAGATACTGTGTGTGTGTGTGTGTGTGTGTGTCATTCAAACGACTAGCGTGACAGAAGATCCCACCGCCAAAGGACCAAGCAGCGTGGCCAGGAGGAGCAAAGGGAGTGAGGAGAAAAGGGAGTGGAGGACATCGTGGACATGGGAGGAGATTATGGCAGGAGACAAGACCCTGGAAGCAGCGAAGGAGAATCAACGACGACTCCGGGGTTCAGAACCACGACGGAAGCCCGAGGGGCAGCCCCAAAAACATTTTAGGAGGGGGGCACAGGGAGTAGTCGGCGGAGCCGATGGGTGAACCAGAGCCAGTCAGGGAGTTGAGTAAAGAACTCGGCGAAAGATTCCGGAGAGAGGTGTGGGCGTTGAGAGCGCTGCAGAGCGGGCCTGCTGAGGAGAGAGGTGTGGGCGTTGAGAGCGCTGCAGAGCGGGGGTGCTGAGGAGAGAGGTGTGGGCGTTGAGAGCGCTGCAGAGCGGGGGTGCTGAGGAGAGAGGTGTGGGCGTTGAGAGCGCTGCAGAGCGGGCCTGCTGAGGAGAGAGGTGTGGGCGTTGAGAGCGCTGCAGAGCGGGGGTGCTGAGGAGAGAGGTGTGGGCGTTGAGAGCGCTGCAGAGCGGGCCTGCTGAGGAGAGAGGTGTGGACGTTGAGAGCGCTGCAGAGCGGGGGTGCTGAGGAGAGAGGTGTGGGCGTTGAGAGCGCTGCAGAGCGGGGGTGCTGAGGAGCGTGACACCAGTCCGGTGTCATATGCACCAGTTTCACGCATCTGGCCTCCAAGTGCGCCTTCTCAGTCCGGTACTTCCTGTGTCTCCTCCATGCACGGTGTGTGTCACCGTTCTGGTACAATGTGTGCCGGTTCTACGCACCGTTTCTCCAGTGCGCCACCGTTTGTGCCAGCGCCCCACACTTGCCGGGCTAAAGTGAGCATCCAGCCAGGACGTGTTGTGCCAGCTCTACACTCCAGGACTCCAGTGCACCTCCACGGTCCAGTATATCCTGTGCCAGCTCCATGCACCCAGCCTCCAGTGATGATCCATGACCCGAAGCCTGTAGTGATGATCCATGGCCCGAAGCCTCCAGTGATGATCCATGGCCCGAAGCCTCCAGTGATGATCCATGGCCCTGAGCCTCCAGTGATGATCCATGGCCCAAAGCCTCCAGTGATGATACATGGCCCGGAGCCTCCAGTGATGATCCATGGCCCAAAGCCTGTAGTGATGATCCATGGCCCGGAGCCTCCAGTGATGATCCATGGCCCTGAGCCTCCAGTGATGAACCATGGCCCAAAGCCTCCAGTGATGATACATGGCCCGGAGCCTCCAGTGATGATCCATGGCCCAAAGCCTGTAGTGATGATCCATGGCCCGGAGCCTCCAGTGATGATCCATGGCCCTGAGCCTCCAGTGATGATCCATGGCCCGGAGCCTCCAGTGATGATCCATGGCCCGGAGCCTCCAGTGATGATTCATGGCCCGGAGCCTCCAGTGATGATTCATGGCCCGGAGCCTCCAGTGATGATCCATGGCCCAAAGCCTGTAGTGATGATCCATGGCCCGGGGCCTCCAGTGATGATCCATGGCCAGGAGCCTCCAGTGATGATTCATGGCCCGAAGCCTCCAGTGATGATTCATGGCCCGAAGCCTCCAGTGACGCCCTGACCTTAGAGAGCCTTTTTATTTCTCTATTTGGTTTGGTCGGGTGTGATTTGGGTGGGCATTCTAGTTTTTCTATTTCTTTGTTGGCCAGGTATGGTTCCCAATCAGAGGCAGTTGTCTATCATTGTCTCTGATTGGGGATCATACTTAGGCAGCCTTTTTTCCACCTTTAGTTTGTGGGATATTGATTTTGTATAGTGCCTGTGTAGCCTGCAGAACGTTACGTTTGTTTATATATATATATATATATATATATATATATATATATATATATATATATATATATATATATTTGGTGTTCATCTAATAAAGAAAGATGTATGCTTACGACGCTGCACCTTGGTCTCCTCATTCAAACGACGAGCGAGACATTATTACTGATAATTGCATTGTACGCGCACACACATTCGTAGTCTCCTTCCTTTCTGGGGTGATTCCCATTGCAACGTTGCCCACTTCACAGCCCTGTGAGTGCAGCGCTGTCTGTGTATCTCCTCTGTCATTTCCGGATGTTCACAGAGAGAATTTGAGGTAGCTGTGAACAACAATGGACCCCCTCCAGAGTGTGAGCACGGCCATTCCGTGCCCACAGACAGACCCCCCCCATCCCGTCTAACCACATTAAGGAAAGGCTCTGGGAAACTGTTATGCTTTTTTAATCGTGTGATTTTATGTCAGAGTACTCTCTCTCTCTCTCTCTCTCTCTCTCTCTCTCTCTCTCTCTCTCTCTCTCCCCCCCCACTCAGATTTCAATCAGCTTGCTAAATACGGGATGTTCTGAGATTAGACCCCTGTGGAGAAGACTTCAGCTCCATTTATTGGAGAGAGACAAAAAATAAGCGAATGAAAAACAAAGCTGAACACACAACATGTTCCAATGTGAGAATAATAAAGGGTTTAAAAACATGCCCATGGTGCTGTTAAGCCTGGGGACGTGGGGGTCTGCACAGTGGTTTAACGGTGGTCTGCTGAGAGGAAGATCACACAGAACACACACTTCTAAACTCTCCTCTGTGCTTATGACAGCTTTCACAAAGTGAAAGGCATATCTATTCTGTAAAAAAATAGAGATGCTACTGACATGCCACCTTTTATATGTGCTAATTGCCCTGATTTCATGAACCAAGTTGTGCTGTTAATAATGACAAGGCAGCAGGAAGGATCCAATACAGCAGCAGCTGACTAGTAGAACTGAGCACCTCTTCTTATAGATCAGCTGATACTTCCAGTTTCACATTGGACGACAGCAGCCTGCCGAGCACTCAGACTCACAATGTATCAGGATGAGATGTTCCCCTGGGGCGCTGTGTGGCACACACACACACACACGCTGACACACACACACACACACACACACACACACACACACACACACACACACACACCCTTGTATAACTAACCCGGTGGGGACACACAATTCAGTCCCATTTAAAATCCAATTTTCCCTAAACCTTACACATACCCTAACATTAAACCAAACCCTAACCTTAACCTCAAAACCTAACCATAGCCCTAACCCAAACATAACCCTAGCTCCCAACCCTAACCCTAGCACGAATTCTAACCTTAACCTTAAACACCCTAGAAATAGCGGTTGACCTTGTGGGGATTAACAAAATGTCCCCAGTTGGTAAAATTGTTGTTTGTTTATTATTCTTGTGGGGACTTCTTGTACCTTACTTTAACACGTTAGAGCAGCACCTGCTGGTAAATTAGGTACCTTAGCACGTTAGAGCAGCACCTGTTGGTAAACTAGGTACCTTAGCACGTTAGAGCAGCACCTGTTGGTAAACTAGGTACCTTAGCACGTTAGAGCAGCACCTGTTGGTAAATTAGGTACCTTAGCACATTAGAGCAGAACCTACTGGTAAATTAGGTACCGTAGCGCGTTAGAGCAGCACCTGTTGGTAAATTAGGTACCTTAGCACATTAGAGCAGAACCTACTGGTAAATTAGGTACCGTAGCGCGTTAGAGCAGCACCTGTTGGTAAATTAGGTACCTTAGCACGTTGGAGCAGCACCTGTTGGTAAACTAGGTACCTTAGCACATTAGAGCAGCACCTACTGGTAAACTAGGTACCTTAGTACGTTGGAGCAGCACCTGTTGGTAAATTAGGTACCTTAGCACGTTAGAGCAGCACCTACTGGTAAACTAGGTACCTTAGCACGTTAGAGCAGCACCTGTTGGTAAATTAGGTACCTTAGCACATTAGAGCAGAACCTACTGGTAAATTAGGTACCGTAGCGCGTTAGAGCAGCACCTGTTGGTAAATTAGGTACCTTAGCACGTTGGAGCAGCACCTGTTGGTAAACTAGGTACCTTAGCACATTAGAGCAGCACCTACTGGTAAACTAGGTACCTTAGTACGTTGGAGCAGCACCTGTTGGTAAATTAGGTACCTTAGCACGTTAGAGCAGCACCTACTGGTAAACTAGGTACCTTAGCACGTTAGAGCAGCACCTGTTGGTAAATTAGGTACCTTAGCACATTAGATCAGAACCTACTGGTAAATTAGGTACCGTAGCGCGTTAGAGTGGAATCTGTTGGTAAACTAGGTACCGTACCACGTTAGAGCAGCACCTGTTGGTAAACTAGGTACCTTAGCACATTAGAGCAGCACCTGCTGGTTAACTAGGTACCTTAGCACGTTAGAGCAGCACCTGTTGGTAAATTAGGTACCTTAGCACGTTAGAGCAGAACCTACTGGTAAACTAGGTACCTTAGCACGTTAGAGCAGCACCTGTTGGTAAATTAGGTACCTTAGCACGTTAGAGCAGAACCTACTGGTAAACTAGGTACCTTAGCACGTTAGAGCAGCACCTGTTGGTAAATTACACCCTACAGGACTGACACTAAACCCTACAGGAGAGCTGATATACAGCATAGGAGTTGTAGAGGCACAGGAGACAGAGGGAATAAACAAAGAGAACGACAGACAGAGATTTGGGGGGGGGGCTACACTAATCATAGTAAACTCATAACACATGGTCCCCTTGAGGTAAAAGGAGGCTTGTGTCTGGTTTTAAATGATCCATTATTCAGAGAGAGAGAGAGAGAGAGAGAGAGAGAGAGAGAGAGACCTCCTGTGTCTCTGGATTAGTTTGCAACGCTCACATGAGACATGGATGGAGGGAGAAGGAGAGAGGATTGAGAGATCTCATTTGGCTGGTCAACAGACAGGCACAGAAAGACGGAGAAAAAACAGGAGTCGATCTGCATTTGTAAACACGGAGCAGAACAGAGAGAGGGAGGGCAAGTTTACTACTGTCCCACTTCATAGACAGATCAACCCGTTTTAAAAAAAAACTTTATTTATCTAGGCAAATCAGTTAAGAATAAATTCTTATTTACAATGACAGCCTACCGGGGAACAGTGGATTAACTGTCTTGTTCAGGGGCAGAACAACAGATTTTTAAATCGTCAGCTCTTGGATTCAATCAACCTTTCGGTTACTGGCCCAACACTCTAACCACTATTCTACCTGCCATGTTTTTAACACAATGACTTGTACGGAACTCTGTAGACGATCTATAGTATATCACTGTACAGTTGAAGGCATATCACTGTACAGCTGAAGACATATCACTGTACAGTTGAAGACATTCTGATGGTTCTGCATGAATAAAAAACAGTGTAGGCCGATGTTATGATGCATGTATAGCATAGGGCCTATAGTAAGTGATGCATGTATAGCATAGGGCCTATAGTAAGTGATGCATGTGTAGCATAGGGCCTATAGCAGGTGATGCCTGTATAGCATAGGGCCTATAGCAGGTGATGCATGTATAGCATAGGGCCTATAGCAGGTGATGCATGTATAGCATAGGGCCTATAGTAAGTGATGAATGTATAGCACAGGGCCTATAGCAGGTGATGCCTGTATAGCATAGGGCCTATAGTAGGTGATGCATGTATAGCATAGGGCCTATAGCAAGTGATGCATGTATAGCATAGGGCCTATAGCAAGTGATGCATGTATAGCATAGGGCCTATAGCAGGTGATGATTGTATAGCATAGGGCCTATAGCAGGTGATGCATGTATAGCAGTCCTGTAGGGTGTAGTGTCAGTCCTGTAGGATGTAGTGCCAGTCCTGTAGGGTGTAGTGTCAGTCCTGTAGGGTGTAGTGTCAGTCCTGTAGGGTGTAGTGTCAGTCCTGCAGGGTGTAGTGTCAGTCCTGTAGGGTATGGTGTCAGTCCTGTAGGGTATAGTGTTAGTCCCACAGGGTGTAGTGTCAGTCCTGTAGGTCCTGCAGGGTGTAGTGCTAGTCCTGTAGGTCCCGTAGGGTGTAGTGTCAGTCCTGTAGGTCCTGCAGGGTGTAGTGTCAGTCCTGTAGGTCCTGTAGGGTGTAGTGTCAGTCCTGTAGGTCCTGCAGGGTGTAGTGTCAGTCCTGTAGGTCCTGCAGGGTGTAGTGTCAGTTCTGTAGGTCCTGTAGGGTGTAGTGTCAGTCCTGCAGGGTGTAGTGTCAGTCCTGTAGGGTGTAGTGTCCGTCCTGTAGGGTGTAGTGTCAGTCCTGTAGGGTGTAGTGTCAGTCCTGTAGGGTATAGTGTTAGTCCTGTACGGTATAGTGTCAGTCCTGCAGGGTGTAGTGTCAGTCCTGTAGGTCCTGTAGGGTGTAGTGTAAGTCCTGTTGGTCCTGCAGGGTGTATTGGCAGTCCTGTAGGTCCTGCAGGGTATACTGTCAGTCCTGTAGGTCCTGTAGGGTGTGTTGTTAGTCCTGTAGGGTGTAGTGTCAGTCCTGTAGGGTATAGTGTCAGTCCTGTAGGTCCTGTAGGGTGTAGTGTCAGTCCTGTAGGTCCTGTAGGGTGTTGTGTCAGTCCTGCAGGATGTAGTGTCAGTCCTGTAGGGTATAGTGTTAGTCCCGCAGGGTGTAGGGTCAGTCCTGTAGGGTATAGTGTCAGTCCTGTAGGGTATAGTGTCAGTCCTGTAGGGTATAGTGTTAGTCCCGCAGGGTGTAGGGTCAGTCCTACAGGATGTAGTGTCAGTCCTGTAGGGTATAGTGTCAGTCCTGTAGGGTATAGTGTTAGTCCCGCAGGGTGTAGGGTCAGTCCTGTAGGTCTTGCAGGGTGTAGTGTCAGTCCTGCAGGTCCTGTAGGGTGTAGTGTCAGCGGGGGCTGATATGTGTTGTCGTAGGTCTAGCGGGGGCTGATATGTGTTGTCGTAGGTCTAGCGGGGCTGATATGTGTTGTCGTAGGTGGAGCGGGGGCTGATATGTGTTGTCGTAGGTCTAGCGGGGGCTGATATGTGTTGTCGGTCTAGCGGGGGCTGATATGTGTTGTCGTAGGTCGAGCGGGGGCTGATATGTGTTGTCGTAGGTCTAGCGGGGGCTGATATGTGTTGTCGTAGGTCTAGCGGGGCTGATATGTGTTGTCGTAGGTCTAGCGGGGGCTGATATGTGTTGTCGTAGGTCTAGCGGGGCTGATATGTGTTGTTGTAGGTCGAGCGGGGGCTGATATGTGTTGTCGTAGGTCGAGCGGGGGCTGATATGTGTTGTCGTAGGTTGAGCGGGGGCTGATATGTGTTGTTGTAGGTCGAGCGGGGGCTGATATGTGTTGTCGTAGGTCGAGCGGGGGCTGATATGTGTTGTCGTAGGTCTAGCGGGGGCTGATATGTGTTGTCGGGTCGAGCGGGGCTGATATGTGTTGTCGGGTCGAGCGGGGGCTGATATGTGTTGTCGTAGGTGGAGCGGGGGCTGATATGTGTTGTCGTAGGTCGAGCGGGGGCTGATATGTGTTGTCGGGTCGACGGGGGCTGATATGTGTTGTCGTAGGTCGAGCGGGGGCTGATATGTGTTGTCGGGTCGAGCGGGGGCTGATATGTGTTGTTGTAGGTCTAGCGGGGCTGATATGTGTTAGGTAGCGGGGGGCTGATATGTGTTGTCGTAGGTCTAGCGGGGCTGATGTGAGCGGGGCTGATATGTGTTGTCGGGTCGAGCGGGGGCTGATATGTGTTGTAGGTCTAGCGGGGGCTGATATGTGTTGTCGTAGGTCTAGCGGGGGCTGATATGTGTTGTCGTAGGTCTAGCGGGGGCTGATATGTGTTGTCGCGGGGGCTGAGGTCGAGCGGGGGCTGATATGTGTTGTCGTAGGTCTAGCGGGGGCTGATATGTGTTGTCGTAGGTCTAGCGGGGGCTGATGTGTGTTGTCGTAGGTGGAGCGGGGCTGATATGTGTTGTCGTAGGTTGTCGAGCGGGGGGCTGATATGTGGTCGTAGGTCTAGCGGGGGCTGATATGTGTTGTCGTAGGTGGAGCGGGGGCTGATATGTGTTGTCGTAGGTGGAGCGGGGGCTGATATGTGTTGTCGTAGGTCTAGCGGGGGCTGATATGTGTTGTCGTAGGTGGAGCGGGGGCTGATATGTGTTGTCGTAGGTCGAGCGGGGGCTGATATGTGTTGTCGTAGGTGGAGCGGGGGCTGATATGTGTTGTCGTAGGTCTAGCGGGGGCTGATATGTGTTGTCGTAGGTCTAGCGGGGGCTGATATGTGTTGTTGGAGCGGGGTGATATGTGTTGTCGTAGGTGGAGCGGGGGCTGATATGTGTTGTCGTAGGTCTAGCGGGGCTGATATGTGTTGTTGTGGAGCGGGGGCTGATATGTGTCGAGCGGGGGCTGATATGTGTTGTCGTAGGTGGAGCGGGGGCTGATATGTGTTGTCGTAGGTCTAGCGGGGGCTGATATGTGTTGTCGTAGGTCTAGCGGGGGCTGATATGTGTTGTCGTAGGTAGCGGGGGCTGATATGTGTTGTCGAGGTCTAGGGGGCTGATATGTGTTGTCGTAGGTCGAGCGGGGGCTGATATGTGTTGTCGTAGGTCTAGCGGGGGCTGATATGTGTTGTCGTAGGTCGAGCGGGGCTGATATGTGTTGTCGAGGTGGAGCGGGGGCTGATATGTGTTGTCGTAGGTCGAGCGGGGGCTGATATGTGTTGTCGTAGGTCTAGCGGGGGCTGATATGTGTTGTCGTAGGTGGAGCGGGGGCTGATATGTGTTAGCGGGGGCTGATGTGTGTTGTCAGGTCAGCGGGGCGTATGTGGTCTAGCGGGGGCTGATATGTGTTGTTAGGTAGCGGGGGCTGATATGTGTTGTCTAGGTCTAGCGGGGGGCTGATATGTGTTGTCGAGGTCTAGCGGGGGCTGATATGTGTTGTCGTAGGTCTAGCGGGGCTGATATGTGTTGTCGTAGGTCGAGCGGGGCTGATGTGTGTTGTTCTAGCGGGGGTCGAGGTCTCAGCGGGGGCTGATGTGTGTTGTTAGCGGGGCTGATATGTGTTGAGGTCAGCGGGGGCTGATATGTGTTGTCGGGGGGCTGATGTGTGTTGTTGTCGGGTCGAGCGGGGCTGATATGTGTTGTCGTAGGTGAGCGGGGCTGATATGTGTTGTTGTAAGTCGAGCGGGGGGGCTCAGGTCTAGCGGGGGATATGTGTTGTCTAGCGGGGGTATGTGTGTGTCGTAGGTCGAGCGGGGCTGATATGTGTTGTCGTAGGTCGAGCGGGGGCTGATATGTGTTGTCGTAGGTCTAGCGGGGGCTGATATGTGTTGTCGTAGGTCGAGCGGGGGCTGATATGTGTTTGTCTAGCGGGGGCTGATATGTGTTGTCTCGAGCGGGGGCTGATATGTGTTGTGTGTTGTCGTAGGTCTAGCGGGGGCTGATATGTGTTGTCGGGTCGAGCGGGGGCTGATATGTGTTGTCGTAGGTCTAGCGGGGCTGATATGTGTTGTCGTAGGTCTAGCGGGGGCTGATATGTGTTGTCGTAGGTCGAGCGGGGCTGATATGTGTTGTCGTAGGTCTAGCGTGGGCTGATATGTGTTGTCGTAGGTCGAGCGGGGCTGATATGTGTTGTCGTAGGTCTAGCGGGGGCTGATATGTGTTGTCGGGTCGCGGGGGCTGTGTGTTGTCGTAGGTCTAGCGGGGGCTGATATGTGTTGTCGTAGGTGGAGCGGGGGCTGATATGTGTTGTCGGGGCTGATGTGTGGTCGTAGGCAGGGGGCTGATGTGTTGTTTGATATGTGGTCGTAGGCGGGGGCTGATATGTGTTGTCTAGGTGGAGCGGGGCTGATATGTGTTGTCGTAGGTCTAGCGGGGGCTGATATGTGTTGTCGTAGGTCTAGCGGGGGCTGATATGTGTTGTCGGGTCGAGCGGGGGCTGATATGTGTTGTCGAGTCGAGCGGGGCTGATATGTGTTGTCGTAGGTCTAGGCGGGGGCTGATATGTGTTGTCGTCTAGCGGGGGTATGTGTTGTAGCGGGGGCTGATATGTGTTGTCGTAGGTCTAGCGGGGGCTGATATGTGTTGTCGTAGGTCTAGCGGGGCTGATATGTGTTGTCGTAGGTCAGCGGGGCTGATATGTGTTGTCAGCGGGGCTGTATGTGTTGTCTAGGTCTAGGGGGCTGATATGTGTTGTAATAGGTCTAGCGGGGGCTGATATGTGTTGTCGTAGGTCTAGCGGGGCTGATATGTGTTGTCGTAGGTCTAGCGGGGGCTGATATGTGTTGTCGTAGGTCTAGCGGGGGCTGATATGTGTTGTCGAGGTCTAGCATGGGGCTGATATGTGTTGTCGTAGGGGGCTGATATGTGTTGTTGTCGAGCGGGGCTGTATGTGTTGTCGAGGTCTCAGCGGGGGCTGATATGTGTTGTCGTAGGTCGAGCGGGGGCTGATATGTGTTGTCGTAGGGCTGATATGTGTTGTCGTAGGGGGCTGATATGTGTTGTCGAGGTCTAGCGGGGGCTGATATGTGTTGTAGGTCTAGCGGGGGCTGATATGTGTTGTCGTAGGTCTAGCGGGGGCTGATATGTGTTGTCGTAGGTCTAGCGGGGCTGATATGTGTTGTCGTAGGTCTAGCGGGGCTGATATGTGTTGTGATAGGTCAGCGGGGGCTGATATGTGTTGTCGTAGGTCTAGCGGGGGCTGATATGTGTTGTCGTAGGTCGAGCGGGGGCTGATATGTGTTGTCGTAGGTGGAGCGGGGCTGATATGTGTTGTCGTAGGTCTAGCGGGGCTGATATGTGTTGTCGTAGGTCTAGCGGGGGCTGATATGTGTTCTAGCGGGGGCTGATATGTGTCTAGCGGAGCGGGGGCTGATATATAGGTCTAGCGGGGCTGATATGTGTTGTCGGGTCTAGCGGGGGCTGATATGTGGTCGTAGGTCTAGCGGGGCTGATATGTGTTGTCGAGGTTAGCGGGGCTGATATGTGTTGAGGTCGAGCGGGGCTGATATGTGTTGTTGAGCGGGGCTGATATGTGGTCGAGGCGGGGGCTGATATGTGTTGTCGTAGGTGGAGCGGGGGCTGATATGTGTTGTCGTAGGTCTAGCGGGGCTGATATGTGTTGTCGTAGGTCGAGCGGGGCTGATATGTGTTGTCGTAGGTCTAGCGGGGCTGATATGTGTTGTCGGTCGAGCGGGGGCTGATATGTGTTGTGGTCTAGCGGGGGCTGATATGTGTTGTTTAGGTCTAGCGGGGGCTGATGTGTGGTGGTCGAGCGGGGGCTGATGTGTTGTTGTTGTCGTAGGTGGAGCGGGGCTGATGTGTGTTGTCGTAGGTCGAGCGGGGCTGATATGTGTTGTCGTAGGTCGAGCGGGGGCTGATATGTGTTGTTAGGTCTAGCGGGGCTGATATGTGTTGTCGTAGGTCTAGCGGGGGCTGATATGTGTTGTCGTAGGTCGAGCGGGGGCTGATATGTGTTGTCGTAGGTCTAGCGGGGGCTGATATGTGTTGTCGGGTCGAGCGGGGCTGATATGTGTTGTCGATATGGTCGAGGTCTAGCGGGGCTGATATGTGTTGTCGTAGGTCCAGCGGGGCTGATATGTGTTGTCGTAGGTCTAGCGGGGCTGATATGTGTTGTCGTAGGTCTAGCGGGGGCTGATATGTGTTGTCGTAGGTCTAGCGGGGGCTGATATGTGTTGTCGTAGGTCGAGCGGGGGCTGATATGTGTTGTCGTAGGTCTAGCGGGGCTGATGTGTGTTGTCGTAGGTCTCAGCGGGGCTGATATGTGTTGTCGTAGGTCTAGCGGGGGCTGATATGTGTTGTCGTAGGTCTAGCGGGGGCTGATATGTGTTGTCGTAGGTCTAGCGGGGGCTGATATGTGTTGTCGTAGGTCGAGCGGGGGCTGATATGTGTTGTCGTAGGTCTAGCGGGGGCTGATATGTGTTGTCGTAGGTCGAGCGGGGGCTGATATGTGTTGTCGTAGGTGAGCGGGGCTGATATGTGTTGTCGAGGTCGAGCGGGGCTGATATGTGTTGTCGTAGGTCGAGCGGGGGCTGATATGTGTTGTCGTAGGTGGAGCGGGGGCTGATATGTGTTGTCGTAGGTCTAGCGGGGGCTGATATGTGTTGTTAGGTCTAGCGGGGGGCTGATATGTGTTGTCGTAGGTCGCGGGGCTGATATGTGTTGTCGTAGGTCTAGCGGGGGCTGATATGTGTTGTTGTAGCGGGGCTGATATGTGTTGTCGTAGGTCAGCGGGGGCTGATATGTGTTGTCGTAGGTTAGCGGGGGCTGATATGTGTTGTCGAGGTCAGCGGGGGCTGATATGTGTTGTCGTAGGTCGAGCGGGGGCTGATATGTGTTGTCGTAGGTCTAGCGGGGGCTGATATGTGTTGTCGTAGGTCGAGCGGGGGCTGATATGTGTTGTCGTAGGGTCGAGCGGGGGCTGATATGTGTTGTTAGGTCTAGCGGGGCTGATATGTGGTCGGGGGCTGATGTGTGTTGTCGTAGGTCTAGCGGGGCTGATATGTGTTGTCGTAGGTCTAGCGGGGGCTGATATGTGTTGTCGAGGAGCGGGGCTGATATGTGTTGTCGTAGGTCTAGCGGGGGCTGATATGTGTTGTTGTAGGTCTAGCGGGGCTGATATGTGTTGTCGAGGTCGAGCGGGGCTGATATGTGTTGTCGTAGGTCTAGCGGGGGCTGATATGTGTTGTCGTAGGTCGAGCGGGGGCTGATATGTGTTGTCGTAGGTCGAGCGGGGGCTGATATGTGTTGTCGTAGGTCTAGCGGGGGCTGATATGTGTTGTCGTAGGGTCTAGCGGGGGGCTGATATGTGTTGTCGTAGGTGGAGCGGGGCTGATATGTGTTGTCGTAGGTCTAGCGGGGCTGATATGTGTTGTCGTAGGTCGAGCGGGGCTGATATGTGTGTTGTCGTAGGTCGAGCGGGGCTGATATGTGTTGTCGTAGGTCTAGCGGGGGCTGATATGTGTTGTCGTAGGTCTAGCGGGGGCTGATATGTGTTGTCGTAGGTCTAGCGGGGGCTGATATGTGTTGTCGTAGGTCTAGCGGGGGCTGATATGTGTTGTCGTAGGTCTAGCGGGGCTGATATGTGTTGTCCGGGGTATGTGGTCGAGTCTAGGGGGCTGATATGTGTTGTCGAGGTCTAGCGGGGCTGATATGTGTTGTCGTAGGTCTAGCGGGGCTGATAGTCGAGCGGGGGCTGATATGTGTTGTCGGGAGCGGGGCTGATATGTGTTGTCGAGGTCGAGCGGGGGCTGATATGTGTTGTCGTTAGGTCTAGCGGGGCTGATATGTGTTGTTCGAGCGGGGCTGATATGTGTTGGTGGAGCGGGGGCTGATATGTGTTGTCGTAGGTCGAGCGGGGGGCTGATATGTGTTGTCGTAGGTCTAGGGGGCTGATATGTGTTGTTAGGTCTAGCGGGGCTGATGTGTGTTGTCGTAGGTTGGGGCTGATATGTGTTGTCGTAGGTGGAGCGGGGCTGATATGTGTTGTCGTAGGTGGAGCGGGGCTGATATTTGTTGTCGGAGTCTAGGGGGCTGATATGTGTTGTGTTGTCGTAGGTCTAGCGGGGGCTGATGTGTGTTGTGAGGTCGAGCGGGGCTGATGTGTGTTGTCGTAGGTCGAGCGGGGGCTGATATGTGTTGTTGTAGCGGGGGCTGATATGTGTTGTCGAGGTCTAGCGGGGGCTGATATGTGTTGTCGTTGTAGGTCGGGGGCTGAGCGGGGGCTGATGTGTGTGTTAGGTCGAGCGGGGGCTGATGTGTGTTGTCGTAGCGTAGGGGGCTGATATGTGTTGTCGTAGGTCGAGCGGGGGCTGATATGTGTTGTTGTCGAGCGGGGGCTGATATGTGTTGTCTAGATCGAGCGGGGCTGATATGTGTTGTAGGTCTAGCGGGGGGCTGATATGTGTTCGAGATCGGCGGGGCTGATATGTGTTGTCGTAGGTCTAGCGGGGCTGATATGTGTTGTTAGGTGGAGCGGGGTCTGATATGTGTTGTCGTAGGTCGAGCGGGGGCTGATATGCGTTGCTGTCGGTTGACCGCTAGTCGAGGTCGGGGCTGATATGTGTTGTCGTAGGTCTAGCGGGGGCTGATATGTGTTGTCGTAGGTGGAGCGGGGGCTGATATGTGTTGTCGTAGGTCGAGCGGGGGCTGATGTGCGTTGCTGTCGGTTGACCGGGGGCTGATGTGCGTTGTTGTGGGGGCGAGCTGATATGCAGCCAAAGGGGATTCTTTCCCTGCTCCCACGCAAAGAGGCAAAGAGGCAGCAAGAGAATCTCAAGGAAAACAAGGCCTCTCAGCCAGGTGTCAAACCTACACCCCGTCTCCCTCGCCCCTCTCCCTCTCTTTTACCCCCACTCTTCTCCTGTCTGTTGTTTCACTCCTGGATCCCTTGCCCCCCCGTCTCACCCCTACCTCTTCCACTGTTCTATACTGTAACCCCCATTCACCCCTTTATACCCCCCCAACACACATACTTTGTGCACTTTGCTCGGTCTCATCTATTACACCACTTCCCATCTTCCACTTTGCTGTGTCCCTCTCTCCCCCCGTCCCCAGTGTCCCCTCTCTTCCCCCGTCCCCAGTGTCCCCTCTCTTCCCCCCGTCCCCAGTGTACCCTTTCCCTCCCCCTTCCTCCCTTCGTTTCGTGTGATGTGTGGCACAGTCGGGTCCAGACGAGAGGAATCTACTGTGTGTTGTCTCACACTACGCTGAGCACCGAGGGGGGGGGGGTTATGTCTGTGAGAATCTACAAAGCAGCAGTCACGAATCACCATCTCGCTCAGACGCACACATGCATGCTCTCTCTCTCACACACAGCCTTGAAAACTTTTGGGAAATTACGGGAAAAACAAGGATAAATCCTTTAACTACTTAATCCCTTCTTAAACGCTTGTGTGATCTGTCGTGTCACAGACAGAGAGAGAGAGAGAGAACGAGTGAGAGAGAGAGAGAGAGAGAGAGAGAGAGAGAGATTCAGGTAGTGTGTGTGAGACAGATGAGAGGAACTCTTTTGTCTTTGTGGGGTTCTCTCTAAATCCCAGGCCCATAGTATTATCAGTTGATTGAACCGTAAAGACAAGTTCAGGGATATCTCTGTGATCCTTTAGGTAGCTAAAAAACCCTAAGTGTTTGCGACCCATCATGGAATATCTAACTAGATTTAAATATGCAGTCAGTTGGGAACAAGGCTGGGGAGAGCGGTGGAAGAGGTGGAGGAGATCAGGGTCATTTTGGGATGTGTAGAATTTAGGGGAGGCCGATTTGGTTTTGAAAATCTGTGGGGGGGGTAGATGCTCAGTTGTAGGTAGAATGGATGGTGGAGTTGGAGGGGTTGATTTTGGAGTTTAGTTGATTTAGTTGATTTTGGAGTTTAGTTCGCTGCCTTGGAAGGTGCAGAGATGGTTGTTGTGGGGAGCTAGACGGGTCAACTGTATTGATATGTTATGAGTAGGTAGAATAGGACATGATAGAATAGGGTATGATAGAATAGGCTAGGACATTATAGGGCAGGATAGGATAGGGTAGGATACGATGGGGTAGGGTAGGATAGGGTAGGGTACAATATGATAGAGTAGGATATAATTGGGTAGGAATGGGTAGTCCAAGATAGGGTAGGATATGGTAGGATAGAGTATGGTAGGATAGATTAGGATAGGGTAGGATTAGGATAGGGTAGGGTATTGTAGAATAGAGTATGGTAGGATATGGTATGGTAGGATAGGGTAGGATAGGGTAGGAATAGGATAGGGTAGAATAGGGTAGGGTATGGTAGGATAGGGTAAAATGTAAAATTGGGTTAAGATAGATTAGGGTAGGAATGAGTAGGATAGGGCAGTATAAGGTATGATAGGGAATGGTAGGACAGGAGAGATACATTAGGATAGGATAGAGTAGGATAGGCTAGGATAGGAGGAGGGGAGGAGGAGAGGAGGAGGAGGGTGTGAGGGGAGGAGGAGAGGAAGAGGAGAGGAGGGTGTGAGGGGAGGAGGAGAGGAAGAGGAGAGGAGGGTGTGAGGGGAGCTCAACATTCCTGCTAGGCTAGGTGTAACCTGTATTGTAGTAGAGGGGAGCTCAACATTCCTGAAACCATCTTACTGTTACAGACGTAACAATCCTATTTCGGTTACTGTAAAGTGCATGTAGTCTGTCCCCTCCACCATACCAAGATATCCTGTGTCTTGGAGACCTATGAGTCTTAGCTACTGTATCAATGTATAATTTATGTCAATGTCGATTTGACTCATGTTACTGCTGTCTTTACAGTACACTCTTAGAACAAACTGTTCCAAAAGGATTCTTTGACTGTCCCAATAGGAGAACCCTTTTTGTTTCCAGGTAGAACCCTTTTGGGTTCCATATAGAACCCTTTTTATGTTCCATGTAGAACCTACTGTAGAAAGGATTCTAGATGGAACCCAAAAGGGTTATTAAAAGGGTTTTCCTATGGAGACAGTCAAAGAACTCTTTAGATGCCATGTTGCAAATTACATTTGTAAATATAAATAGAAATAGACACCCCTTGTAGATGTTAATAAAAACAAAACGTATATTTTTTCCCTCCGGGTTGCTAAATAAATAAATATTTGAAGCATGTGCACTTAGTAAGCAACGCCCATCAAGTGCATGACGCAGCCTGTGATTTATCCTGTGACGTTCGTTCAGGAGAAGACTCTGGAGCTGACTGGGGACAACATCAGGAGAAGACTCTGGAGCTGACTGGGGACAACATCAGGAGAAGACTGGAGCTGACTGGGGACAACATCAGGAGAAGACTGGAGCTGACTGGGGACAACATCAGGAGAAGACTGGAGCTGACTGGGGACAACATCAGGAGAAGACTGGAGCTGACTGGGGACAACATCAGGAGAAGACTGGAGCTGACTGGGGACAACATCAGGAGAAGACTGGAGCTGACTGGGGACAACATCAGGAGAAGACTGGAGCTGACTGGGGACAACATCAGGAGAAGGCTCTGGAGCTGACTTTGGACAACATCAGGAGAAGACTCTGGAGCTGACTGGGGACAACATCAGGTGAAGACTCTGGAGCTGACTGGGGACAACATCAGGAGAAGACTGGAGCTGACTGGTGACAACATCAGGAGAAGACTGGAGCTGACTGGGGACAACATCAGGAGAAGGCTCTGGAGCTGACTTTGGACAACATCAGGAGAAGACTGGAGCTGACCAGGGACAACATCAGGAGAAGACTGGAGCTGACTGGGGACAACATCAGGAGAAGACTGGAGCTGACTGGGGACAACATCAGGAGAAGACTGGAGCTGACTGGGGACAACATCAGGAGAAGGCTCTGGAGCTGACTTTGGACAACATCAGGAGAAGACTCTGGAGCTGACTGGGGACAACATCAGGAGAAGACTGGAGCTGACTGGTGACAACATCAGGAGAAGACTGGAGCTGACTGGGGACAACATCAGGAGAAGACTGGAGCTGACTGGGGACAACATCTGGTGAAGACTCTGGAGCTGACTGGGGACAACATCAGGAGAAGACTGGAGCTGACTGGGGACAACATCAGGAGAAGACTGGAGCTGACTGGGGACAACATCAGGAGAAGGCTCTGGTGCTGACTGGGGACAACATCAGGAGAAGACTGGAGCTGACTGGTGACAACATCAGGAGAAGACTGGAGCTGACTGGGGACAACATCAGGAGAAGACTCTGGAGCTGACTGGGGACAACATCAGGAGAAGACTGGAGCTGACTGGGGACAACATCAGGAGAAGACTCTGGAGCTGACTGGGGACAACATCAGGAGAAGACTGGAGCTGACTGGGGACAACATCAGGAGAAGACTGGAGCTGACTGGGGACAACATCAGGAGAAGACTCTGGAGCTGACTGGGGACAACATCAGGAGAAGACTCTGGAGCTGACTGGGGACAACATCAGGAGAAGACTGGAGCTGACTGGGGACAACATCAGGAGAAGACTGGAGCTTACTGGGGACAACATCAGGAGAAGACTCTGGAGCTGACTCTATTCTACTGTTGAAGTCGAAGCCTGAACCTTCCCCTATTCTACTGTTGAAGACATGTACCCTTCCCCTATTCTACTGTTGAAGACATGTACCCTTCCCCTATTCTACTGTTGAAGACATGTACCCTTCCCCTATTCTACTGTTGAAGACATGTACCCTTCCCCTATTCTACTGTTGAAGACATGTACCCTTCCCCTATTCTACTGTTGAAGACATGTACCCTTCCCCTAGAGAATGGACTCAGAGGAAGACAAGAGATGGAGATAGTAAGTTGAGAGAGAGAGAGAGAGAGAGAGAGAGAGAGAGAGAGAGAGAGAGAG
>NC_088409.1:93852593-93870093 GCF_034236695.1 Oncorhynchus nerka
TACAGTATACAGTGTTGTAATGATGTGTAAATAGTTAAAGTACAAAAGGAAAAATAAATAAACATAAATATGGGTTGTATTTACAATGGTGTTTGTTCTTCACTGGTTGTCCTTTTCTCGTGGCAACAGGTCACAAATCTTGCTGCTGTGATGGCACACTGTGGAATTTCACCCAGTAGATATGGGAGTTTATCAAAATTGGGTTTGTTTTCTAATTCTTTGTGGGTCTGTGTAATCTGAGGGAAATATGTGTCTCTAATATGATCATACATTTGACAGGAGGTTAGGAAGTGTAGCTCAGTTCCAACCTAATTTTTTGGGCAGTGAGCACATAGCCTGTCTGCCTACGGCGGCCTTTCTCAATAGCAAGCCTACGCTCACTGAGTCTGTACATAGTCAAAAATGTCCTACATTTTGAATCAGTCACTGTGGTCAGGCATTATGCCACTATGTACTGTCTTTGTAGGGCCAAATATCAAATCAAATTTTATTTGTCACATACACATGGTTAGCAGATGCGAGTGTAGCAATGCGAGTGTAGCGAAATGCTTGTGCTTCTAGTTACGACAATGCAGTAATAACCAACAAGTAATCTAACTAACAATTCCAAAACTACTGTCTTATACACAGTGTAAGGGGATAAAGAATATGTACATAAGGATATATGAATGAGTGATGGTACAGAGCAGCATAGGCAAGATACAGTAGATGGTATCGAGTACAGTATATACATATGAGATGAGTATGTAAACAAAGTGGCATAGTTAAAGTGGCTAGTGATACATTTATTACATAAGGATGCAGTAGATGATATAGAGTACAGTATATACGTATGCATATGAGATGAATAATGTAGGGTATGTAAGCATTATATTAGGTAGCATTGTTTAAAGTGGCTCTGTTTTTGGGGGGTCTCTATGTTTTTGGTTGGATAGATTTCTCAATTTCATTCTTAGGTTTGTCATTGTTGTTAATTTTCTTAGGTTGTCTGCTTGACATTTTTAGATTTGATAGTGTAGCTGAGAGGTCAAAAATACTGTTTAAGGTTTTCTGAGCTGGGTTGAGGTCAGTGATAAAGTAGTCTACAGTACTGCCTCCAAGAGATGAGCTATAGGTGTACCTACCAAAGGAGTCCCCTTGAAGCCTACCGTTGACTATTTACATACCCAGCGTCCGACAGACCTGCAAGAGTATTTATTGGTTATGTTGTTGTAGTTGTTTCTAGAGGGGCATATGGGGGAGGGAATGCTGTCACCTCCAGGTAGGTGTTTGTCCCCCTGTGTGCTGAGGGTGTCAGGTTCATGTCCAGTTCTGGTATTTAGGTCTCCACAGACTAGTACATGTCCCTGGGCTTGGAAATGGTTGATCTCCACCTATAGGATGGAGAATCTGTCATCGTTAAAGTACGAAGATTCTACTCGGGGGACATAGGTAGCACACATGAGGACATTTTTCTCTGTTGAGATCATTTCCTTATTAAATCCATGCCAGATGTAAAATGTTCCTGTTTTGACAAATTTAATAGAGTGGGTTAGGTCTGCTCTATACCAAATTAGCAGATGACCTCTGACCTTGTATTTTACAGGATGAGATAGTAAAATCTCTGTGTTCCATAGTGTCTAGTGTTGTTTTTGTGTGGTTTAGTCCCGGACCATCACAGTAGCTGTGAGCAGAGCATGTTGAGCATCTGATACATACCTCTTAGGTTGCAGGATGGGGCTTGGGGGGGGAGGGGTGTAATAGTGGGGGTTGGGCCTGTTGCAGGACAGCCCTCTGTTCACTGGGGTGAGAGTGAGAACTGGTGAGATTGACTGTAAGCGATGTGAGAAACACACTCGACCCGCTGACACATATCCCAGTAGTCACTAGATCGCCATGCTGGAAAGGACAAACGTGGTTAGTTTAGTTCAGTGGAATTGTGTTTACAAGTTATATAACTGGTTATATAATCACCTGAAATGGTAGAGGAACAGCCAGTAGCAGTTCAAATAAGTTATTGATGTATTTTTCTGTCTGTTGTTTTCAGATGGAGTGGTCGGAGACTGTGTGTCTGTTGTTTCCAGATGGAGAGGTCAGAGACTGTGTGTCTGTTGTTTTCAGATGGAGAGGTCGGAGACTGTGTCTGTTGTTTTCAGATGGAGAGGTCGGAGACTGTGTCTGTTGTTTTCAGATGGAGAGGTCAGAGACTGTGTGTCTGTTGTTTCCAGATGGAGAGGTCGGAGACTGTGTCTGTTGTTTCCAGATGGAGAGGTCAGAGACTGTGTCTGTTGTTTCCAGATGGAGAGGTCAGAGACTGTGTGTCTGTTGTTTCCAGATGGAGAGGTCGCAGACTGTGTCTGTTGTTTCCAGATGGAGAGGTCGGAGACTGTGTGTCTGTTGTTTTCAGATGGAGAGGTCGGAGAATGTGTTACTCTTGTTTCCAGATGGAGAGGTCGGAGATTGTGTGTCTGTCGTTTTCAGATGGAGAGGTCAGAAACTGTGTTAATGTTGTTTTCAGATGGAGAGGTCAGATACTGTGTGTCTGTTGTTTTCAGATGGAGAGGTCGGAGACTGTGTGTCAGTACTGCGTGTGAGTTACCTCATCATCCACAAGTTCCAGCTCCTCCAGGACAGGTTGGCCAGGTGGAGAGAGAGCTCCAAAACCAGAGAGGGGCTGCAGAGAGAAAGTCTGCCCAGAGAGAGCACCTGGAACTGGGCAGAGAGGAGAGGGCTCTGAGAGAAGAGACCAGAGAGGAGTCACAGAGAAAAAGAAAGAAGAGCTTGAAAAGAGGAGTAAAGATAGGAGATGCCTCAACAAAGAGCTTGAAACATGGAGTAAAGATAGGAGATGCCTCAACAAAGAGCTTGAAACATGGAGTGAGGAGAGAGTGCCTTGAAAGAACAGCTCGAAAGAGGCAGCGGAGAGAGAGAGGACCCAGAGAGAACAGCTTGAAAAGAGGAGTGAGAAGAGAGAGAGGACCCAGAGAGAAGAGCTTGAAAAGAGGAGTGAGGAGAGAGAGAGAGGACCCAGAGAGAACAGCTTATGAAGACGAGTGAGGAGAGAGAGGGGACCCAGAGAGAACAGCTTGAAAAGAGGAGTGAGAAGAGAGAGAGGACCCAGAGAGAACAGCTTGAAAAGACGAGTGAGAAGAGAGAGAGGGCCCAGAGAGAACAGCTTATGAAGACGAGTGAGGAGAGAGAGAGGACCCAGAGAGAACAGCTTGAAAAGAGGAGTGAGGAGAGAGAGAGGACCCAGAGAGAACAGCTTGAAAAGAGGAGTGAGAAGAGAGAGAGGACCCAGAGAGAACAGCTTGAAAAGACGAGTGAGAAGAGAGAGAGAGGACCCAGAGAGAAGAGCTTGAAAAGAGGAGTGAGGAGAGAGAGAGAGGACCCAGAGAGAACAGCTTATGAAGACGAGTGAGGAGAGAGAGGGGACCCAGAGAGAACAGCTTGAAAAGAGGAGTGAGAAGAGAGAGAGGACCCAGAGAGAACAGCTTGAAAAGACGAGTGAGAAGAGAGAGAGGGCCCAGAGAGAACAGCTTATGAAGACGAGTGAGGAGAGAGAGAGGACCCAGAGAGAACAGCTTGAAAAGAGGAGTGAGGAGAGAGAGAGGACCCAGAGAGAACAGCTTGAAAAGAGGAGTGAGGAGAGAGAGAGAGGACCCAGAGAGAACAGCTTATGAAGACGAGTGAGGAGAGAGAGGACCCAGAGAGAACAGCTTGAAAAGACGAGTGATAAGAGAGAGAGGACCCAGAGAGAACAGCTTGAAAAGACGAGTGAGAAGAGAGAGAGGACCCAGAGAGAACAGCTTGAAAAGAGGAGTGAGGAGAGAGAGAGGATCCAGAGAGAACAGCTTATAAAGATGAGTGAGAAGAGAGAGAGGACCCAGAGAGAACAGCTTGAAAAGAGGAGTGAGAAGAGAGAGAGAGGACCCAGAGAGAACAGCTTGAAAAGACGAGTGAGAAGAGAGAGAGGACCCAGAGAAAACAGCTTATAAAGATGAGTGAGAAGAGAGAGAGAGGACCCAGAGAGAACAGCTTGAAAAGAGGAGTGAGAAGAGAGAGAGAGTACCCAGAGAGAACAGCTTGAAAAGAGGAGTGAGGAGAGAGAGAGGACCCAGAGAGAACAGCTTGAAAAGAGGAGTGAGAGGAGAGAGAGAGGACCCAGAGAGAACAGCTTGAAAAGAGGAGTGAGAAGAGAGAGAGAGTACCCAGAGAGAACAGCTTGAAAAGAGGAGTGAGGAGAGAGAGAGAACCCAGAGAGAACAGCTTGAAAAGAGGAGTGAGAGGAGAGAGAGAGGACCCAGAGAGAACAGCTTGAAAAGAGGAGTGAGAAGAGAGAGAGGACCCAGAGAGAAAAGCTTATAAAGACGACTGAGGAGAGAGAGAGGACCCAGAGAGAACAGCTTGAAAAGAGGAGTGAGAGGAGAGAGAGAGGCCCCAGGAAGAACAGCTTGAAAAGAGGAGCAGCGGAGAGATGGAGAGTACTGAAGAGGAGAATGAGAAAAGGAGTGAGGAAGGAGAGAGAATCTTGAAAGAAATAAAACAAATGAAAAGAAAAATGACCTGTCACTGTAATGCAGCCTCTATACTTGGCAGCCCGACACAGATTATGCTCCATATTTCACTCCAGAGAGACGGAAAGAAGAGAGGAGAAAAGATCAGCCATGAAAAAATATCCACATATTGCAGATTTCACAGAAGACATTAGCTTTAGATCTTTGGAACATGGAAAAAGCCTGCATATAATGCCCATATTCACAGCGAACTGATTTAATTATGGCCTTCATGCAGTAGTCTATACAATCCCCTATTGTCTGCACTTCTTATCGATATCGTACATAACATATGTTCTGGTGTAGGCCTATCTGTTTATCGTGTGTGTGTGTGTGTGTGTGTGTGGTCATGCATGTACATGTGTGTATTTCTCTGATGTTTAGAACTAGCCTTTATGTCTTTATAACTATTGTATGAGCATTTCTGTGTGCATTTGAATGTGTGTTGTTGTGTTTTCTATCCCTAATGTGAAAGCATATTTAATTATAGGTTTTATGCTTCCAATTATCTCCGAGTCACGATGCTGGGACTAACCCAAGCTCACCCATACGTCTCTCTCTCTCTATGACGCAAGCAAGCATCTCAGTGTAATTATAGATTTATTTTCTTCTCGCTATCGCCTTTCCATTCTCCATTCTAGAAGTAGGGAGGAATGTCAGGTATAGAAACAAGGTGGGAGAGTGTCTATTATAGAAATAGGCTATTCTCCCACTCAATCTATTGTAGAAATAGGCTATTCTCCCACTCGATCTATTGTAGAAATAGAGAGTGTTAAAACCTCTTGCCGCACGGATCCCGCGGGATCAAAATCGGCAACATCCGTTGAAGCTCCAAATTCAAATGACAAAATTGTAATATTAAACATTCATGAACATACAAGTGTCCTACATCATTTAAAAGCATAACTTCTTGTTAATCCAGCCGGCTTTATCAGATTTCAAAAAGGCTTTAAGGTAAAAGCATACCATGCGATTATCTGAGGACAGCGCCCCACACCAAAATACTTTTCCAAACCAGCACAGGCGTCACAAAAGTAACAAATAGCGATAAAATATATCACTTACCTTTGAAGATCTTCCTCTGTTTGCAATCCCAAGGGTCCCAGCTACACAACAAATGATCGTTTTGTTCGATATCTCAAAAATGTAAGTTTAGTTGGCGCGCTTGATTCAGTAATTCACACATTCAACATACATACAAATGAACCCAAAGGGTTACCAGTAAAGTTTGTCCAAACAAGTCAAGTCCTTTCTAAAAAGAGAGAGAGAGAGAGAGAGATACAGGAAGCTGATGAACTCTTACTGTAGATCATATTACTATAGGAGTTGTACTCTTAAGGATTACCTCCTTTTCTCCTAAAATGACCCAAATCTAAATGCCTATAGCTCAGGACCTGAAGCAAGGATATGCATATTCTTGGTACCCTTTGAAAGGAAACACTTTGACGTTTATGGAAATGTGAAAGGAATGTAGTAGAATTATAACACAATAGATCTTGCAAAAGATAATACAAAGAAGAAAAAAATACATTATTTTGTATTATTTTTTAACCTTGATCTTTGAAATGCAAGAGAAAGGCCAACATGTATTATTCCAGCCCAGGTGGAATTTAGATTTTGGTCGCTAGATGGCATCAGTGTATGTGCAAAGTTTTAGACTGATCAAATGAACCATTGCATTTATGTTCAAAATGTTGAATCAAGACTGCCCAAATGTTCCTAATTTGTTGGGTCAAACCTTTCGGGTAGCCTTCCACAAGCTTCTCACAATAAGTTGGGTGAATTTTGGCCCATTCCTCCTGACAGAACTGGTGTAACTTAGTCAGGTTTGTAGGCCTCTTTGCTCGTACACACTTTTTCAGTTCTGCCCACAGATTTTCTATGGGATTGAGGTCAGGGCTTTGTGATGGCCACTCCAATACCTTGACTTTGTTGTCCTTAAGCCATTTTGCCACAACTTTAGAAGTATGCTTGCGGTCATTGTCCATTTGGAAGAACCATTTGCGACCAAGCTTCAACTTCCTGACTGATGTTTTGAGATGTTGCTTCCATATATCCACATAATTGTCACTCCTCATGATGCCATCTATTTTGTGAAGTGCACAAGTCCCTCCTGCAGCAAAGCACCCCCACAACATGATCAAAATCAAATCAATCAAATGTTATTTGTCACATACACATGGTTAGCAGATGTTATTGGTCACATGGTTAGCAGATGTTAATGGTCACATGGTTAGCAGATGTTAATGGTCACATGGTTAGCAGATGTTAATGGTCACATACACATGGTTAGCAGATGTTAATGGTCACATACACATGGTTAGCAGATGTTAATGGTCACATGGTTAGCAGATGTTAATGGTCACATACACATGGTTAGCAGATGTTAATGGTCACATACACATGGTTAGCAGATGTTAAAGGACACATGGTTAGCAGATGTTAATGGTCACATGGTTAGCAGATGTTAATGGTCACATGGTTAGCAGATGTTAATGGTCACATACACATGGTTAGCAGATGTTAATGGTCACATACACATGGTTAGCAGATGTTAATGGTCACATACACATGGTTAGCAGATGTTAATGGACACATGGTTAGCAGATGTTAATGGTCACATGGTTAGCAGATGTTAATGGTCACATGGTTAGCAGATGTTAATGGTCACATACACATGGTTAGCAGATGTTAATGGTCACATACACATGGTTAGCAGATGTTAATGCAAGTGTAGCGAAATGCTTGTGCTTCTAGTTACGACAATGCAGTAATAACCAACAAGTAATCTAACTAACAATTCCAAAACTACTGTCTTATACACACAAGTGTAGGGGGATAAAGAATATGTACATAAACATATAGGAATGAGTGATGGTACAGAGCAGCATAGGCAAGATACAGTAGATGGTATTGAGTACAGTATATACATATGAGATGAGTATGTAAACAAAGTGGCATAGTTAAAGTGGCTAGTGATATATGTATTACATAAAGATGCAGTAGATGATATAGAGTACAGTATATACGTATACATATGAGATGAATAATGTAGGGTATGTAAACATTATATTAGGTAGCATTGTTTAAAGTGGCTAGTGATATATTTTACATCATTTCCCATCAATTCCCATTATTAAAGTGGCTGGAGTTGAGTCAGTGTGTTGGCAGCAGCCACTCAATGTTAGTGGTGGCTGTTTAACAGTCTGATGGCCTTGAGATATAAGCTGTTTTTCAGTCTCTCGGTCCCAGCTTTGATTAACCTGTACTGACCTCGCCTTCTGGATGATAGCGGGGTGAACAGGCAGTGGCTCGGGTGGTTGTTGTCCTTGATGATCTTTATGGCCTTCAAATCAAATCAAATCAAATTTTATTTGTCACATACACATGGTTAGCAGATGTTAATGCGAGTGTAGCGAAATGCTTGTGCTTCTAGTTCCGACAATGCAGTGATAACCAACAAGTAATCTAACTAACAATTCCAAAACTACTGTCTTATACACAGTGTAAGGGGATAAAGAATATGTACATAAGGATATATGAATGAGTGATGGTACAGAGCAGCATACAGTAGATGGTATCGAGTACAGTATATACATATGAGATGAGTATGTAGACAAAGTAAACAAAGTGGCATAGTTAAAGTGGCTAGTGATACATGTATTACATAAGGATGCAGTAGATGATGTAGAGTACAGTATATACGTACGCATATGAGATGAATAATGTAGGGTAAGTAACATTATATAAGGTAGCATTGTTTAAAGTGGCTAGTGATATATTTACATCATTTCCCATCAATTCCCATTATTAAAGTGGCTGGAGTTGGGTCAGTGTCAATGACAGTGTGTTGGCAGCAGCCACTCAATGTTAGTGGTGGCTGTTTAACAGTCTGATGGCCTTGAGATATAAGCTGTTTTTCAGTCTCTCGGTCCCAGCTTTGATGCACCTGTACTGACCTCGCCTTCTGGATGATAGCGGGGTGAACAGGCAGTGGTTCGGGTGGTTGATGTCCTTGATGATCTTTATGGCCTTCCTGTAACATCGGGTGGTGTAGGTGTCCTGGAGGGCAGGTAGTTTGCCCCCGGTGATGCGTTGTGCAGACCTCACTACCCTCTGGAGAGCCTTACGGTTGAAGGCGGAGCAGTTGCCGTACCAGGCGGTGATACAGCCCGCCAGGATGCTCTCGATTGTGCATCTGTAGAAGTTTGTGAGTGCTTTTGGTGACAAGCCAAATTTCTTCAGCCTCCTGAGGTTGAAGAGGCGCTGCTGCGCCTTCTTCACGACGCTGTCAGTGTGAGTGGACCAATTCAGTTTGTCTGTGATGTGTATGCCGAGGAACTTAAAACTTGCTACCCTCTCCACTACTGTTCCATCGATGTGGATAGGGGGGGTGTTCCCTCTGCTGTTTCCTGAAGTCCACAATCATCTCCTTAGTTTTGTTGGCGTTGAGTGTGAGGTTATTTTCCTGACACCACACTCCGAGGGCCCTCACCTCCTCCCTGTAGGCCGTCTCGTCGTTGTTGGTAATCAAGCCTACCACTGTTGTGTCGTCCGCAAACTTGATGATTGAGTTGGAGGCGTGCGTGGCCACGCAGTCGTGGGTGAACAGGGAGTACAGGAGAGGGCTCAGAACGCACCCTTGTGGGGCCCCCGTGTTGAGGATCAGCGGGGAGGAGATGTTGTTGCCTACCCTCACCACCTGGGGGCGGCCCGTCAGGAAGTCCAGTACCCAGTTGCACAGGGCGGGGTCGAGACCCAGGGTCTCGAGCTTGATAACGAGCTTGGAGGGTACTATGGTGTTGAATGCCGAGCTGTAGTCGATGAACAGCATTCTCACATAGGTTTTCCTCTTGTCCAGGTGGGTTAGGGCAGTGTGCAGTGTGTTTGAGATTGCATCGTCTGTGGACCTATTTGGGCGGTAAGCAAATTGGAGTGGGTCTAGGGTGTCAGGTAGGGTGGAGGTGATATGGTCCTTGACTAGTCTCTCAAAGCACTTCATGATGACGGAAGTGAGTGCTACGGGGCGGTAGTCGTTTAGCTCAGTTACCTTAGCTTTCAAACCGATTGGTTTGGAGCGAGCCGGTCGCATCCGCGCTTCGGTCTCCTTCGGTCTGCAGGTTGTATAACTTTTTCATTACATTTCATTACATTTCATTATAGTACAACGGTCTGATTTGTCTAATCTTAGCAATTTCTTCTTAGCTAGCTACATAGCCATCGTTGTATCAAAGATAATTGTGTATTATCGTATTTCGTCGTCCTCCTATCTGCCTAGCAGCTAGCCAGCTAGCATACGTTCACCGGCTACCGTAGCACTGTAGTAACTATCACACTCAACTGAACGACTTGATTAGTGTAGTATTAGCTAGCTACATAGTTGTCTTTGCTGTCTTCGTATCCAAGATAATTGTGTCGTTTAGAGTGTGTAGTCTTAGAGTGATTATCTTAATTTACCGAGGTTAGCTAGCCAGCTATTTTGTCGTCCTTAACGTAGGAGACACTCCTAGCTAGCCAACAGCCAGCCAACGTCTACTGAATAGAACTTTCGCATTCCGGTCGCATTCCACTTCGCTCCACAGGTAGTATCACATTTTCATTTCATTTCATTACAGTCCCAACGGTGTGATTTGTTTGATCGTAGCTAGCTACATAGCTAGCTACATAGCCGTCTTTGTTTCAAAGATAATTGTGTAGTCTAGAGCGGATTTTCTAGGTTAGCTAGCCAGCTATTGTCGTTCTCCTAACGCAACGTAACGTAACCAACACTGCTAGCTAGCCAGCGAGCCCCCGAATAGCAGCATTGTAGAAACTTCACACTCAACGGAACGACTTGATTAGGGTAGTGTCAACAACGCAGCTAGCCTACCTCAGCAGTACTGTATCATTTTAATCATTTTAGTCAATTAGATTCTTGCTACGTAAGCTTAACTTTCTGAACATTCGAGACGTGTAGTCCACTTGTCATTCCAATCTCCTCTGCATTAGCGTAGCCTCTTCTCTAGCCTGTCAACTATGTGTCTGTCTATCCCTGTTCTCTCCTCTCTGCACAGACCATACAAACGCTCCACACCGCATGGCCGCGGCCACCCTAATCTGGTGGTCCCAGCGCGCACGACCCACGTGGAGTTCCAGGTCTCCGGTAGCCTCTGGAACTGCCGATCTGCGGCCAACAAGGCAGAGTTCATCTCAGCCTATGCCTCCCTCCAGTCCCTCGACTTCTTGGCACTGACGGAAACATGGATCACCACAGACAACACCGCTACTCCTACTGCTCTCTCTTCGTCCGCCCACGTGCTCTCGCACACCCCGAGAGCTTCTGGTCAGCGGGGTGGTGGCACCGGGATCCTCATCTCTCCCAAGTGGTCATTCTCTCTTTCTCCCCTTACCCATCTGTCTATCGCCTCCTTTGAATTCCATGCTGTCACAGTTACCAGCCCTTTCAAGCTTAACATCCTTATCATTTAGCGCCCTCCAGGTTCCCTCGGAGAGTTCATCAATCAGCTTGATGCCTTGATAAGCTCCTTTCCTGAGGACGGCTCACCTCTCACAGTTCTGGGCGACTTTAACCTCCCCACGTCTACCTTTGACTCATTCCTCTCTGCCTCCTTCTTTCCACTCCTCTCCTCTTTTGACCTCACCCTCTCACCTTCCCCCTACTCACAAGGCAGGCAATACGCTCGACCTCATCTTTACTAGATGCTGTTCTTCCACTAACCTCATTGCAACTCCCCTCCAAGTCTCCGACCACTACCTTGTATCCTTTTCCCTCTCGCTCTCATCCAACACTTCCCACACTGCCCCTACTCGGATGGTATCGCGCCGTCCCAACCTTCGCTCTCTCTCCCCGCTACTCTCTCCTCTTCCATCCTATCATCTCTTCCCTCTGCTCAAACCTTCTCCAACCTATCTCCTGATTCTGCCTCCTCAACCCTCCTCTCCTCCCTTTCTGCATCCTTTGACTCTCTATGTCCCCTATCCTCCAGGCCGGCTCGGTCCTCCCCTCCCGCTCCGTGGCTCGATGACTCATTGCGAGCTCACAGAACAGGGCTCCGGGCAGCCGAGCGGAAATGGAGGAAAACTCGCCTCCCTGCGGACCTGGCATCCTTTCACTCCCTCCTCTCTACATTTTCCTCCTCTGTCTCTGCTGCTAAAGCCACTTTCTACCACTCTAAATTCCAAGCATCTGCCTCTAACCCTAGGAAGCTCTTTGCCACCTTCTCCTCCCTCTTGAATCCTCCTCCCCCTCCCCCTCCTCCCTCTCTGCAGATGACTTCGTCAACCATTTTGAAAAGAAGGTCGACGACATCCGATCCTCGTTTGCTAAGTCAAACGACACCGCTGGTTCTGCTCACACTGCCCTACCCTGTGCTCTGACCTCTTTCTCCCCTCTCTCTCCAGATGACATCTCGCGTCTTGTGACGGCCGGCCGCCCAACAACCTGCCCGCTTGACCCTATCCCCTCCTCTCTTCTCCAGACCATCTCCGGTGACCTTCTCCCTTACCTCACCTCGCTCATCAACTCATCCCTGACCGCTGGCTACGTCCCTCCCGTCTTCAAGAGAGCGAGAGTTGCACCCCTTCTGAAAAAACCTACACTCGATCCCTCCAATGTCAACAACTACAGACCAGTATCCCTTCTTTCTTTTCTCTCCAAAACTCTTGAACGTGCCGTCCTTGGCCAGCTCTCCCGCTATCTCTCTCAGAATGACCTTCTTGATCCAAATCAGTCAGGTTTCAAGACTAGTCATTCAACTGAGACTGCTCTTCTCTGTATCACGGAGCCACTCCGCACTGCTAAAGCTAACTCTTTCTCCTCTGCTCTCATCCTTCTAGACCTATCGGCTGCCTTCGATACTGTGAACCATCAGATCCTCCTCTCCACCCTCTCCGAGTTGGGCATCTCCGGCGCGGCCCATGCTTGGATTGCGTCCTACCTGACAGGTCGCTCCTACCAGGTGGCGTGGCGAGAATCTGTCTCCTCACCACGCGCTCTCACCACTGGTGTCCCCAGGGCTCTGTTCTAGGCCCTCTCCTATTCTCGCTATACACCAAGTCACTTGGCTCTGTCATAACCTCACATGGTCTCTCCTATCATTGCTATGCAGACGACACACAATTAATCTTCTCCTTTCCCCCCTCTGATGACCAGGTGGCGAATCGCATCTCTGCATGTCTGGCAGACATATCAGTGTGGATGACGGATCACCACCTCAAGCTGAACCTCGGCAAGACGGAGCTGCTCTTCCTCCCGGGGAAGAACTGCCCGTTCCATGATCTCGCCATCACGGTTGACAACTCCATCGTGTCCTCCTCCCAGAGCGCTAAGAACCTTGGCGTGATCCTGGACAACACCCTGTCGTTCTCAACTAACATCAAGGCGGTGGCCCGTTCCTGTAGGTTCATGCTCTACAACATCCGCAGAGTACGACCCTGCCTCACACAGGAAGCGGCGCAGGTCCTAATCCAGGCACTTGTCATCTCCCGTCTGGATTACTGCAACTCGCTGTTGGCTGGGCTCCCTGCCTGTGCCATTAAACCCCTACAACTCATCCAGAACGCCGCAGCCCGTCTGGTGTTCAACCTTCCCAAGTTCTCTCACGTCACCCCGCTCCTCCGCTCTCTCCACTGGCTTCCAGTTGAAGCTCGCATCCGCTACAAGACCATGGTGCTTGCCTACGGAGCTGTGAGGGGAACGGCACCTCAGTACCTCCAGGCTCTGATCAGGCCCTACACCCAAACAAGGGCACTGCGTTCATCCACCTCTGGCCTGCTCGCCTCCCTACCACTGAGGAAGTACAGTTCCCGCTCAGCCCAGTCAAAACTGTTCGCTGCTCTGGCCCCCCAATGGTGGAACAAACTCCCTCACGACGCCAGGACAGCAGAGTCAATCACCACCTTCCGGAGACACCTGAAACCCCACCTCTTTAAGGAATACCTAGGATAGGATAAAGTAATCCTTCTCACCCCCCCCCCCTTAAAAGACCTAGATGCACTATTGTAAAGTGGCTGTTCCACTGGATGTCATAAGGTGAAAGCACCAATTTGTAAGTCGCTCTGGATAAGAGCGTCTGCTAAATGACTTAAATGTTAAATGTTTGGGAACAGGAACAATGGTGGCCATCTTGAAGCATGTGGGAACAGCAGACTGGTATAGGGATTGATTGAATATGTCCGTAAACACACCGGCCAGCTGGTCTGCGCATGCTCTGAGGGCGCGGCTGGGGATGCCGTCTGGGCCTGCAGCCTTGCGAGGGTTAACACGTTTAAATGTCTTACTCACCTCGGCTGCAGTGAAGGAGAGACCGCATGTTTTCGTTGCAGGCCGTGTCAGTGGCACTGTATTGTCCTCAAAGCGGGCAAAAAAGTTATTTAGTCTGCCTGGGAGCAAGACATCCTGGTCCGTGACTGGGCTGGGTTTCTTCTTGTAGTCCGTGATTGACTGTAGACCCTGCCACATGCCTCTTGTGTCTGAGCCGTTGAATTGAGATTCCACTTTGTCTCTGTACTGACGCTTAGCTTGTTTAATAGCCTTGCGGAGGGAATAGCTGAATTGTTTATATTCTGTCATGTTTCCGGTCACCTTGCCCTGATTAAAAGCAGTGGTTCGCGCTTTCAGTTTCACGCGAATGCTGCCATCAATCCACGGTTTCTGGTTAGGGAATGTTTTTATCGTTGCTATGGGAACGACATCTTCAACGCACGTTCTAATGAACTCGCACACCGAATCAGCGTATTCGTCAATATTTTTATCTGACGCAATACGAAACATGTCCCAGTCCACGTGATGGAAGCAGTCTTGGAGTGTGGAGTCAGCTTGGTCTGACCAGCGTTGGACAGACCTCAGTGCGGGAGCCTCTTGTTTCAGTTTCTGCCTGTAGGCAGGGATCATCAAAATGGAGTCATGGTCAGCTTTTCCGAAAGGGGGGCGGGGCAGGGCCTTATATGCGTCGCGGAAGTTAGAGTAACAGTGATCCAAGGTTTTACCACCCCTGGTTGCGCAATCGATGTGCTGATAAAATTTAGGGAGTCTTGTTTTCAGATTAGCTTCGTTAAAATCCCCAGCTACAATGAATGCAGCCTCCGGATAAATGGTTTCCAGTTTGCAAAGAGTTAAATAAAGTTCGTTCAGAGCCATCGACGTGTCTGCTTGGGGGGGGATATATACGGCTGTGATTATAATCGAAGAGAATTCTCTTGGAAGATAATGCGGTCTACATTTGATTGTGAGGAATTCTAAATCAGGTGAACAGAAGGATTTGAGTTCCTGTATGTTTCCTTCATCACACCATGTCTCGTTAGTCATGAGGCATACGCCCCCGCCACTCTTCTTACCAGAAAGATGTTTGTTTCTGTCGGCGCGATGCGTGGAGAAACCCGTTGGCTGCACCGCATCGGATAGCGTCTTCCCAGTAAGCCATGTTTCCGTGAAGGAGGTGGTGTAGGTGTCCTGGAGGGCAGGTAGTGTCCCGGTGATGCGTTGTGCAGACCTCACTACCCTCTGGAGAGCCTTACGGTTGTGGGCGGAGCAGTTGCCGTACCAGGCGGTGATACAGCCTGCCAGGATGCTCTCGATTGTGCATCTGTAGAAGTTTGTGAGTGCTTTTGTTGACAAGCCAAATTTCTTCAGCCTCCTGAGGTTGAAGAGGGGCTGCTGCGCCTTCTTCACGATGCTGTCTGTGTGAGTGGACCAATTCAGTTTGTCTGTGATGTGTATGCCGAGGAACTTAAAACGTGCTACCCTCTCCACTACTGTTCCATCGATGTGGATAGGGGGGTGTTCCCCCTGCTGTTTCCTGAAGTCCACATTCATCTCCTTAGTTTTGTTGACGTTGAGTGTGAGGTTATTTTCCTGACACCACACTCCGAGGGCCCTCACCTCCTCCCTGTAGGCCGTCTCGTCGTTGTTGGTAATCAAGCCTACCACTGTTGTGTCGTCCGCAAACTTGATGATTGAGTTGGAGGCGTGCGTGGCCACGCAGTCGTGGGTGAACAGGGAGTACAGGAGAGGGCTCAGAACGCACCCTTGTGGGGCCCCAGTGTTGAGGATCAGCGGGGTGGAGATGTTGTTGCCTACCCTCACCACCTGGGGGCGGCCCGTCAGGAAGTCCAGTACCCAGTTGCACAGGGCGGGGTCGAGACCCATGGTCTCGAGCTTGATAACGAGCTTGGAGGGTACTAATGGTGTTAAATGCCGAGCTGTAGTCGATGACAGCATTCTCACATAGGTATTCCTCTTGTCCAGATGGGTTAGGGCAGTGTGCAGTGTGGTTGAGATTGCATCATCTGTGGACCTATTTGGGCGGTAAGCAAATTGGAGTGGGTCTAGGGTGTCAGGTAGGGTGGAGGTGATATGGTCCTTGACTAGTCTCTCAAAGCACTTCATGATGACGGAAGTGAGTGCTATGGGGCGGTAGTCGTTTAGCTCAGTTACCTTAGCTTTCTTGGGAACAGGAACAATGGTTGCCCTCTTGAAGCATGTGGGAACAGCAGACTGGGATAGGGATTGATTAAATATGTCCGTAAACACACCAGCCAGCTGGTCTGCGCGTGCTCTGAGGGCGCGTCTGGGGATGCCGTCTGGGCCTGCAGCCTTGCGAGGGTTAACACGTTTAAATGTTTTACTCACCTCGGCTGCAGTGAAGGAGAGGCCGCATGTTTTCGTTGCAGGCCGTGTCAGTGGCACTGTATTGTCCTCAAAGCGGGCAAAGAAGTTATTTAGTCTGCCTGGGAGCAAGACATCCTGGTCCGTTACGGGGCTGGTTTTCTTTTTGTAATCCGTGATTGACTGTAGACCCTGCCACATACGTCTTGTGTCTGAGCCGTTGAATTGAGATTCTACTTTGTCTCTATACTGACGCTTAGCTTGTTTGATTGCCTTGCGGAGGGAATAGCTACACTGTTTGTATTGGTCATGTTTCCGGTCACCTTGCCCTGATTAAAAGCAGTGGTTCGCGCTTTCAGTTTCATGCGAATGCTGCCATCAATCCAAGGTTTCTGGTTTGGGGATGTTTTAATCATTGCTATGGGAACAACATCTTCAACGCACGTTCTAATGAACTTGGACACAGAATCAGCGTATTCGTCAATGTTGTTGTCTGACGCAATACGAAACATATCCCAGTCCAAGTGATGGAAGCAGTCTTGGAGTGTGGAATCAGATTGGTCGGACCAGCATTGGACAGACCTCAGCGTGGGAGCTTCTTGTTTTAGTTTCTGTCTGTAGGCAGGGATCAACAAAATGGAGTCGTGGTCAGCTTTTCCGAAAGGAGGGCGGGGCAGGGCCTTATATGCATCGCGGAAGTTAGAATAGCAATGATCCAAGGTTTTGCCAGCCCTGGTTGCGCAATCAATATGCTGATACAATTTAGGGAGTCTTGTTTTCAGATTAGCCTTGTTAAAATCCCCAGCTACAATGAATGCAGCCTCAGGATGTATGGATTCCAGTTTGCAAAGAGTCAAATAAAGTTCATTCAGAGCCATCGATGTGTCTGCTTGGGGGGGAATATATACGGTTGTGATTATAATCGAAGAGAATTCCCTTGGTAGATAATGCGGTCGACATTTGATTGTGAGGAATTCTAAATCAGGTGAACAGAAGGACTTGAGTTCCTGTATATTGTTGTGGCCACACCACGTCTCGTTAGCCATAAGGCATACGCCCCCGCCCCTCTTCTTACCAGAAAGATGTTTGTTTCTGTCGGCGCGATGCGTGGAGAAACCAGCTGCCACCGTCGTGAACATACAAGTGGGATAGTGTTCTTCGGCTTGCAAGCCTCCCCCTTTTCCTCCAAACATAACAACAGTCATTATGGCCTAAAACTTATATTTTTGTTTCATCAGACCAGAGGATATTTCTCCAAAAAGTATTATCTTTGTCCCCATGTGCAGTTGCAAACCGTAGTCTGGCTTTTTTTTATGGCGGTTTAGGAACAGTGGCTTCTTCCTTACTGAGCGGCCTTTCA